>NC_045550.1:7594508-7689508 GCF_009769535.1 Thamnophis elegans
TGTATGAAAGGTCACACCAGGAAGCAAAACAGATTGGAGGGAATGTAGCGGGAAGCCTGGCTGTCAAGAAACAGATCAAGCCTTCCAGGCATTTAGCAGTCACTGCGTCGGTAATAGGGTACGGAACTGATGGGGCAGTGTTCACCTCAACAGTTGAGCACCATAAATCAAGGCTAAATAGAAAGCAGATTAATCAGAGCTACAGACAAAAAAAAGCACGTGTTTCATTACCCATATAATCACTAACATGATTGCCAGACAAGCTAAGGAACTGTACATAGGGGCTGACAAAATATAGTTCAATAGAGGCCCGGAACTGAGCTTGGTAGAGCTGCATTTATACTAAATCCCATCTTTTTTTGTTGTTGTTGTTAAGCCACCTCTCTGGATATCACTGGCTAAAAAAGAAAGGCAGGGAGGGAGGAGAAAGAAGGAAATGATACATAATTGTAACTGGAATATACTTAGCTGTTGTGACTCAGCAGAAGTTTGTTGTGAGTTGAGTCGGGATGCAGGAATGCAGCTGGGGCTCGTTAGTGTCATCTTCTGGAGATAAAAGGACTGATGGTGCCACGCCCTGGTTGCAGAAGTCAACGTTCACTAGTTCATTCGTGGTTCGTCGTTCATCGGTCGTGGTTTGTTTGTGAGAGGCACTTGGATAAGTGATTTGCTTTCTGTAACCCTGATTCAAAGAGACACTTGGAGAAGTGATTTGTTTTCTTTCTGTAAACCTGGTGTTGCTGTAATAGCTCTTTGTTTTTGCATTCTGCTGCGTAACCTTTTTGCCAGAGACATTATTTATGTTTATTTTTGGGCTCGCAGCCAGCGTGAGCCAGGACTGATAAAGTTATTTCCTTTTAAGTCTTTCTGACTGTTGTCTGTGAATGAGCGAAGAAGGAGGGTCAGAACACTTAGCTATGTCCTGTTTGGCAGTATTTCATTCTAGGAAGTGCCAGGGTTGTGGTTCTCTGCGTGAACTTTGAAACAGGTCACATGAAGTAACCACATAGACCAGAGGTCTTCAAACTTGGCAATTTTAAGACCTGTGAACTTCAATTCTGGGAGTTGAAGTCCACAAGTCTTAAAGATGCCAAATTTGGGGACCTCTGGCATAGATGATCTCCCCCTTTGCTGATTTGGAATTTTAAAGTGATTATGTCTATCTATGATGAAGAAAAGGAGATATGAGACCTCTCCCCTAAAACAAAAGAAGGCCAAAATCATGAAGTCATATGTTCCTGATCTCAGATTTAATATGTTTTGATTGTTTTCATATGGATGGAATAAGTTGAAAACTTTCAATAGCTTAAGGTTTGACATTTTTTTATATCTTTGTCAGGGCTGTGTTATATTTCATCAGATTTCTCCAGACACAAGACTGCTTTATGATATTTTCTATATTATTCTATATATTAAGCATTTCATCAGTTGCTAGAAGTTTTGTCTCAGATATGAAGTTATAAAGCTGTTGAGTGGCAACACAGAACACTATAATCTGAGCTCAACTCAAAATAGAACTCCTTGAGTCTGGACTGAAATAGCATGTGAGTGCTGTTATACCATGGATATTATCAATTTGTTTACAGTATTGTATTTCTAGATATTGTTAGGTTCTCTTCAGAGCTTTGCCTGAAACATTACTTGATGAAACACATTTATTTGCTAACAAAAAAAATGAAATGTTGATTATTATTTTTTGTTACCTGAAAACATTCATCTGTCCAAAAAAGTGCTTCAGTTAATTCACTCTTTTAGGGAAAAGGCAAGGGCAATGTATAAAATATAGGGCTGAATTGAAAGATCTCTTAAGAGAAAATTCATTTCCAAATTAGACTGAAAGAGAAATAAACAAAAACCTATCGATTTTAGAGGGAAGTAGGCAGATTTTTATAGAGGTGGAATAAAACATCCTATAGCTGCTAGATGAATACTGTCAACCCATTGTCTTCAGATGACCACATGGACATAGTCACCCCAATTTCTCCCTTTAACATTGAACCATTATTTTAAAGAATTGTCCTTTATGGAGTGAAATCTGACTAGCCAATAAATGAACAAGCCAGCCCTGGAGGAAAAAGGCCTTTTGAACTAATGATCATTGGTTAACATTCAGGAAGAGAGCAATTACACTCAGGGGATGTAGATAGTGGACAGATGTCTGTTGGGTTCACTCCAATTAGAGTACAACTATATTTCTTCCTCTTCCATATTTTAAAATTTTTCATCCTATTATCATAGAATTTCAGATAATTTGGAGTTGAAGTCAAGTTACAGAATCTCTTAATTTTTGGCATATTTAATTAAGGGTTTCAGATATTCATAGAAAAATTACCTGCGGAAGTTGATGGAGAGACAAGGGGGAAGAATAAGAATTTCCCTATTTTTAATTTTGGGGAGACAGCTGTTAGCGCTTCAAAGTAGTCCATGCAAGAAGCATAACTATGAGTAAGGTAAAGGTAAAGGTTTCCCTCGCACATATGTGCTAGCTGTTCCAACTCTAGGGGGCAGTGCTCATCTCTGTTTCAAAGCCAAAGAGCCAGTGCTGTCCGAAGACATCTCAGTGGTCAGGTGGCTGGCATGACTAAATGCCGAAGGAACACAAAACGCTGTTACCTTCCCACCAAGGGTGGTCCTTATTTTTCTACATGCTTTTGAATTGCTAGGTTGGCAAAAGCTGAGACAAGTAACGGGAGCTCACTCCATTACGCAGCGCTAGGGATTTGAACCACCGAACTGCCGACCTTTCTGATCTACAAGCTCAGCATCTTGGCCACTGAGACACCGCATCCCTTAATTATGAGTACCAATTCTATTTTTATTTAGGTTACATGGTTATATTAACAGAATATTGCAAGACAGAAAGTATTTCTTCCCTCTTTTTTTTATCTTGCAGAAAACAATGATGGTCCCTTTTAAATGCTTGCCATGCCCCTTCCTCCTGAGGACTGATCTATGTCTTCCATGAAGGTTGTCTAGTCTGTGTCTCTTCCTTCTATCTCCCCAGGTCATTCTTAATACCATTTCAGGAACTGACCAATACTTAATTTTTAGAAAAGGTAACCAGGAAAGTTAGTACTGTTGCATACCATGACAAAAGCTTAATAGTATTGAATGATCTCCATTTAATTATGTACTACTTGTAAACATGTTTTAATATCTGTACATGTTTCAATTTCATATAGTTTATATATTATATATATATATATATATATATATATATATATATATATATATATATATATATATATAGTTTCTGAGGTTTTCGCGGGTGTTAGTATGTAGGTCTTTGATTATTCGGGTTTTCTCCTGCGTAAAATTGGAAGTGTCTTGGCGACGTTTCGACGAAGTCTCATTCATCATCTTCAGGCTTGTTTGCTCAGCTAGGTGCTTTCAGGAGCAATGTGAGATCTCGACTGTTTCTTTTCTTCCTGTTTCTTCTAAGGAAGAAACAGCCGAGATCTCACATTGCTCCTGGAAGCACCAAGCCGAGCAAACAAGCCTGAAGATGATGAATGAGACTTCGTCGAAATGTTGCCAAGATACTTCCAATTTTACGCGGGAGAAAACCTGAATAACCAAAGACCTGTGTGTGTGTGTGTGTGTGTGTGTGTGTATGTATGTAAGTTATATTTGTGGTAAAATTGTCGTATATTCATCATAATTATGAAATGGTCTACAAACGCAACAGATATTCAAGTTGAACAAATGTAGTGGATAGCACCCTCCATTATATACAGTGCCACAATTGTGACAATTAGCTCTACCCTGAACATGTTATTACTGTTCTTTTCATAAAGGGATTAGCATATAAGTAATAAATTTCTATTCATCCTGAAGTAAAATTCATTATATGACATAACTGCAACATATCATGATCAAAATGCAGGGAATCTTATTTTGTTCTTCAAAGAAAATGCTAGTAATAATAATTTTTACTGTATTTCAGCTTTGTAATAGCATCAGGTACATTACAGTACAAAAAATATGATTTTTTTTTAATTTAGGAAGAAACTTACATCCTCAAAATGGCAATGTTAGGTCTTGGCGATGGAGAAAGCATAGGTCTGTCCTGAAACACTTTGGTGTGTGGAGAAGAAGAAGAAGAAGAAGAAGAAGAAGAAGAAGGAGAAGGAGAAGGAGAAGGAGAAGGAGAAGGAGAAGGAGAAGGAGAAGGAGAAGGAGAAGGAGAAGGAGAAGGAGAAGGAGAAGGAGAAGAAGAAGAAGAAGAAGAAGAAGAAGAAGAGGAAGAAGAGAGGGAGAGAGAGAGAGGGAGAGAGGGGGGGAGAGAAAGGAGGCAAGGCAAGTCTAGCATCTAGAGCTGTGTTTATTCTACACTCTTTTTATTTCTTCCCAATATTTGAACTTCTGTGAATGGCATTGTTTCTCTTTTTGAATATAATGCAGACATTCATGGGTTAGTTTGCTTGATCTGTTTTTGTTCTGTTCCTTGGAAGTATCCCTGACATTGCTGCATTCTTTCATTCATTTCTTTCAGTGATTATATTACAAAGCCAAGCATCTTAGCACAAACAAAAAGTAACAGGTTCTAGATTGCTAGAACAGATTTTACCTGTTTTTTATGATTGGCTATCTCGAGTTCTATTCTGGGAAGAAAACAGCAAATCAAATAAATCAAGTCAAAGTTTGCAAATAATATATTTGTATATTGATTATGGCCTATAAAAATTTCTTAGGATCAATTGTGCATATAGATTGGAAGTACTTCAGTTGTTATACTTTTGAACAACACTGTATAGAACATTGGAATCACCTGCATGAAATATTAAGTCTGGGTGGTAAGACTCTAATGAACCATTAGCTACATATCAGAACCACCATGCGCAATGTTCAACCTTGCCAATTTTAAGGCTTGTACACTTCGATCCCCATTGCATGGTTGGGTGGGGAATTCTGGGAGTTGAAGTCCAGAAGTCTTTAAATTGCTAAGGTCGAACACTCCTGATCTACATAATTAAATATTTCTTTGTTTTTTTTAAAAAAATATATATTATAAATGCAGGAGGATGGTAAGATATAGCTAAGACAAAACTAAATTGTTTTTTAGAAACTGTAATTTCTGCAAACTACAGTAAACATATCATGCGGAGTGAGATTTCCTGAGCCACTTCCAAACCAGAAAACCGTATGTTTAATTACCAGACATCTGTTGCAAAAATCATCCCTCGCTTTTGTAGCACTAATACGACGGTATGAATTTTAAAATCTGTCAACAAGGAATCACCAAAGCTTTGGGAGCAGAGAGCAGCTCACTTTAACCCTTGAACCAGATAATCTAACTGTAATCCATTCAAAACTAATCAAACATTTACAGAACTGCAGTAGCACTGAGCAAAATAATTCATCATCTTCATACCCTCATTACAATGCAACATCTCAATCTACCTATGTAAATGAGGCCTGGGATCAGGCATTGGGTCCATGTATAGAAATTATAAACAAATATTCATCCATTATGCTGCTGAAATTTAACAGCTGAAGTACTAACAGTAGCTGAACTCCAAGCCCTGAGTATCAATTATTTATGAACCTTAAAACTGACAAGACTGTCTAGGTGAATTAGCTGCGTATGTCAAGCTTTGTTATAAATCCCAGCCTACTGTAAAAGGCATATACAAGGAATGTATGTGCAAGGCTGACAATATATCAACAGGACGGTGTTAATAATTGAGGTGAATGGGATAGGGAGAAAGCACCAAAGAGCTGGACTCAATGATGGGCTTCAGATTACCAATAAAAAAAAAGATTTTTTTCAATACAGAGCATCAAATAAAGTATTTGTTTTATTGTTCTACTGTATTTTCAGGGTGGGTTTTTTTTAACAGAAGATAAGCTAGATATCATTTGAAATTGCTTCTGGATGTCATTAGACTTTTTCCCAACTCTAGCTTCCTTCCTTCTTTCGATGGATGGATGGATGCAGTGGTGGGTTTCAAAAATTGTTCGAACCTACTCTGTGGGTGTGGCCTCCTTTGTGGAAGTGGCTTGCCACCCATGTGACCGGATGGGAGTGGCTTGCCGCCCATGTGACCGGATGGGAGTGGCTTGCCGCCCATGTGATTGATATGAAGATGCCGACGACACTTGTCAGAGCCACCTTAAATTACCTCACACACAGCACTGGCATGCATAAGAATAAGATGTAAACTTGTTTTTTAAAAGGCATCTTTGGTTTGCGTTAAAACAACTTCAACACACGCAATGTTCTGATTGCACCACAAACGCAGTAGTCATCCTTACCTTTCACAGAGGCACTGAGTTTTATAAATATGAGCATGATAGCGTAGAATAATCATATCCAAGGACCAGGGGTGGGTTTCAAAAAATTTTGGAACCTCTTCTGTAGGTGTGGCCTGCTTTCTGGGTCCACTGGTGGAACCTCTTCTAACCGGTTCGGTAGATTTGACGAACCGGTTCTACCGAATAGGTGCGAATTGGTAGGAACCCACCTCTGGATGGATAGATGGATGGATGGATGGATGGATGGATGGACGGATGGACGGATGGCAACAGATGATGAATAGAAAGAATGATACAAAGATAAGGAGAAGAGAAAGATATACAGGATGCCTGTTAAATTTTGCCTTGAGATTAATTTAATTGTATCTATATTCAAAATAAATATGGAACTAAGAAATTCCAGATAGTTTATGACGGAAGAAACAATGATATAATCTGTTTAGAGCTAGTCTAGCAAAGAGGAGTTAAAGCTCAAATGAAAGATGATACTAACCTTTTTTTAAAGTTTATCTTAGAATATCTTTGTTAAAGATTTATACCCTGTATTGGTTCTGGGAAGCCGGGGGGCGGAGGAGGACTGGGGGGATGGGGTTTGGGTGGGGAGGGGAGGGGGAGGGAGGTAAACATTTGTAAAATGTTTTCAAAATTTTCAATAAAAAAATATAAATCAATCAATGTGTACACATAACAAAGGAATGTAAAGTATTATTTGAGTGACCATTTGATTGCTGGAGAAGATGATCATTTGATGCTGTCAAGCATGAATCTTGTGCAAAAGAGACATGGAGGAAAAGGCAAAAGGTTAAAACAATGAGAGTTTAAAAAATGACTGGATGAAGAGAAAGTTCTGTAGGAAAATTTTCTGCAGGAAAATATATTAGGAAGTAGCTTAATTTCTCAATAAATAAAAAGAAAGCACGTGAAAAAATAAGATGCAGAAGCAGCTTGTAAAATAAAAGCAATAATAATCAGCTTCAGAAGTATGTGTAATTATACTAATGGAGTCTATAAAAAAGAAAAAAATAAATTCTACATGTTTAATGATAAAATGAAAGAGAAAATGCAGGTAGCAGGATTTTTGCTAAAAAATTGGAGCAAATGGAATTCAATATAATATAGAATAGAATGAATACTATCTCTTTGGCTAGGGAAAGACACCTATTAGTACCTCTCTATTTTATCCAGTTCATTAACTCTTCTGATTTACTTAATATGTTGTCTTTTAAGTGAGCATTCATTACAGATACTTCAGATGGCATAATCTGACTGGTGACCCCATTCAGACACAAGAAAAACTCAACTGAAATGCAAGGCCATCAAATCAGAGCAACAATCATAGCACGTGCTCTATGTCCTATTAAATTGTTCACTATTCACCAATATTTTCACCAATTTTTTTTTATAGATTTCAGTTTCAAATCTGATCTTTGGTTTAGGTATCTGTTTGTCCAGCTAGCTCAAGAATTCTAGACTTTATTATGACTATTTTTCATTCATATTTTTCTTTCTACTATTATTTTTTTCCCTTCTTCCGAAGTGTACATTGATCTTTAAAAGACAATAGGACCAAGTATTGATGGGATTCATTCTGAATTACTGATGCTTTACCTTAGAAATAACTTCTTCCTTCATCCTTTTAAAATCACTCATCGTTCTAAAAGAAGTGAGTGATTAATCTGACTCAAAGTAGCATGAGGAAATGATTATTTTTCTCAGAGACTTGGCAAAAGCACACTGCATTTAAAGTTCACCTGTACTTCTGCTATTTATGGCTCAGGTTCCTCACTGGAAATGTGTTTAATTGGCTTGGATGATCAGCCCCAAATGCCAGTCTCTCTATACCTCACCCAGCCTCACTCCTCACACACACCCTTAGCATTGTTTCATCCTTCCTTAGCTCCTTTTTTAAATAATTGAAGTGTGTTATGTTTGGATGTCTTCACAGTTAACAGAATTTTCCTCACTTCCAAAGCTAATTGAAGAAATATTTTATCCTATCTTACAAAATGGAAGGTGAATATTAAGTCAGGCATTAAAATGGATATGCTAGAATTCTTAGGGATGCAATGTTAATTCTTGCACTACTATTGCCGGCTGCCTGCAATTTGGCAGTTCAAATCTCACCAGGCTCAAGGTTGACTCATCATTCCGAGGTGGGTAAAATGAGGAGCCAAATTGTTGGGACCAATATGCTGAACTCTATAAACCGCTTAGAGAGGGCTATAAAGCATTGTGAAGCAGTATATAGCAATAGCAATAGCAGTTAGACTTATATACCGCTTCATAGGGCTTTCAGCCCTCTCTAAGCGGTTTACAGAGTCAGCATATTGCCCCCACAGTCTGGGTCCTCATTTTACCCACCTCGGAAGGATGGAAGGCTGAGTCAACCTTGAGCCGGTGAGATTTGAACCGCCGAACTGCAGCTTAGCAGTCAGCTGAAGTGGCTGCAGTACTGCACTCTAACCACTGCGGGACCTCAGCTCTTATAAGCCTACAGCACCCGGTATTCCCAGGCAGTCTCCCATCCAAGTACTAACCAAGCCTGACCCTGCTTAGCTTCCGAGATCAGACGGGATCGGGCGCTTTCAGGGTAGTATGGCCGTAGATCATACTATAGTATAAGTATAAATGCTTTTGCTATTGCTATTATTCTATCTAAATAGATATGGCAAAAAAGGAAATATATTCCATAATGCTAAATTCATCGTCACTGAAGTCCACGTAGAAATAGGGCTAATATTAGAATCTCATCTCAGAAAATTTTCAGTTCTTCCATTTTAAATATTCTACTTTGAATGGGCTCTTTATTTTTAAAAGTTTCTTTTTTATTTTTTGCAGTGAAAACCTGCTTTGGTGCAGTAGTGACAAATTTACAATTACAACCAATTAGGAAAGAACAATACGTGCAATTGTCTATGATCAAACTATGGAGATGCTCCCATCCAATTATGATTCAGTATTCAAAATAATGAGATGGATCAGTACTTTTCATTCAGGACCATGCATATAAATATAATACAACAAAATATGCCCCCAGAATATTTTTTTTAGAAATTTGGATTCTATCACATACATCCGTTTACTGGCCAGGTTAATAAAGGAAATAAAGGATAAAGAGCCATGCCTATAGAATACAATGAGAAGTAAACCAGGAGGTGCTCAACTGAACATTTTGCCCAGGACTCTAAATTTATTAGAAGCAAATTATCAATACAACACATTTCATGTGGAAAGGACTTGATTTTAAAGTTCTTAATTCTTCTTTTTTCAGACTACTAGCAAAACTGCTTATGGGTTTCAAAATCCTTCAGTCTAGCTGCCAAGTCTCCTATAAGTAACTGCAACATGCATTTCTACACTCCATTCTATCCTTCAGAAGCAAGATGTTATAGGCCCAAAGAGCCGAGGTGGCGCAGTGGTTAGGGTGCAGTACTGCAGGCCACTTCAGCTGACTGTTATCTGCAGTTCAGCGGTTCTAATCTCACCGGCTCAAGGTTGACTCAGCCTTCCATCCTTCCGAGGTGGGTGAAATGAGGACCCGGATTGTTGTTGGGGGCAATATGCTGACTCTGTAAACCGCTTAGAGAGGGCTAAAAGCCCTATGAAGCGGTATATAAGTCTAACTGCTATTGCTATTGCTATTGCTAAAGGTGAATTTCAGGTAAGTGTTGCTTCATCCAACACTCTTTCTTAACAGTAAATCCTCCTGCTATGCAGCTATGCTATACCTTCTACACTACAAGATGGTAGAGTAAGAAAAATGATTCTATAGGTGATAAGCTTTCCAATGTATATCCAATGAATTAGGCATATTATGGATATCCTTCAGTTCTTGTATGTCTTCCCTTTGAAGGATGTTGATTTTTTTTTCTTTTTAAGTTTGGAAAATTGGAGTTTCTGCAATTTTGTAGATGGATCGCATTTATTAGAGAAACCCTGGTAGAGCAATGGTTAGAATGCAATATTGCAGGCAAACTCTGCCCACAGCCTGGAGTTTGATCCTCACCGACTCAAGATTGACTCAGCCTTCCATCCTTCCAAGATTGGTAAAATGAGGATCCACATTGTAGGGGGCAATATGCAAAAAGGTTTGACATTGTATAGTGCCCAGAGAGTGCTGTAAAGAACTGTGGGGCAGCATATACTTAAGTCTAAATGCTATTACTATTATTACTTTCCTGTTTGCATATAACAGGTCACGTAAATAGGGTTACATGGCTCCATTGGAATTATATTTCTGCCTCATTTCTCACATTTTCATAACTGTTGAATAGCAATAGCAATAGCAGTTAGACTTATATACCGCTTCATAGGGCTTTCAGCCCTCTCTAAGCGGTTTACATAGTCAGCATATCGCCCCCAAAATCTGGGTCCTCATTTTACCCACCTTGGAAGCATGGAAGGCTGAGTCAACCCTGAGCCGGTGAGATTTGAACCGCTGAACTGCTGAACTAGCAGTCAGCTGAAGTGGCCTGCAGTACTGCACTCTACCCACTGCTCCACCTCGGCTTGAACAATGAAAAGGTAAAAGAGTTCATACAAGTGTTCAAGCCTAAAAATACAAAGTAGTAAAATAAAAGAATGATTGTATAAGCAAAATATCGTGCACAATAAAGATTTTTTTGCATACCCTACATACCGTATTTTGCTGCGTATCAAAACAATTCAAAGGAGACACTTTTATCCTTTCAAAAGCAATGCACCTGTCTGCTATTCTTAAATGCAGAGGGTTTTTCCCCCCAAGACTTTAAGAAGGCTTGTTTAACTTTAATGAAAGCTTCTTTAAAACAGTCAAATGTTTTTCAAGTTTTACACAGAAGTCTGGAAAACAGGGTTGTTTTAATGAAGTCACATATTTCATACACGCACTTACATGTACATGCAGGGAGAAATAGCCATCTGGTTCAGTTCCAAGCTGGGAGAAAGACACTGGAAACATGGAGGCTGATTGGAAAGATGGTTTAATGATGAAGGAGAATCACCTGTGATTCTGGGCAGCTGACCAAAATGGGTGGGAGGTTATACCTTCTTTGGCCTTTGAACCTGAGCTTCCTGTTCCTGTACAAGAACATGTGTTCTCTTTGTCTGTTGTCAGATTCCAATGGGGTCGTTTAAGGGTCATGTAGGGGTCATAGCTGGCTCTATAGCCAAAGTGGAAATACAAATCCTAGGTGTTTCTCTGAGCTAATTTGTCAGCCTTTTGTCTGTTGCTTATCTGAAGGTGAAGTTTGGACTGCTCAGGTATAGTGCAATGAAATGACTTGTCTTCTGAAAAGTTGTTGGGCAATTCCTATTGTGGCTTAATGGCTATTGTCCTGTTTTGGCTCTTGGGTAAAGGTATTTGCTTGCAATAGAGCTATCTAGATACTTGTCTTCTTTCAATAAGCTCTTTATCTCTTAAGTGCTGACATCTGCTGTAGGCTATTATGAAAAGGTGAGGGCTGCTTTCTGCCTCTAAAAACATGTTTCCCCATTTCTCATTTAGGGAAATATAATATTCTTCCTTTTCCCAAAATATTTCATTCTTCTGGGAGAGGGGATTCACACACACACACACACACACACACACACACACACACACATAAACAAGTTTTAAACATCTTCACAAACATGATTTCTGAAATAAAACTAGCAAAATTGTGCAGTAGCTCAGAACACCAAAACTAATCTCTAGTTGCATAATCTACAGTTTATAAATCTTGCCAGGTAACCCTAGCTTGTCTTCTTAGCAGTCACTGAATTTACTCTTCTCAAACTCTTACTTATAGCTTACTATAATCGGTTTATGTGCAAAAACTTTATTGACCTAATAAATATACTTATTTTGCTGTATTTTTTTTTCTTGTGCCTAACAGCTACAGGATATCTTCAGAGAAACTCAAAAATCTCAAGGTAAGAAATGCAGCATCATGATTTAAACCCCACATGGTCAGTGTCATGCACATTATAAAGGAAGTGGTTTTTCAATAGTAGTACCACACCCTCTGTCTTGCAGATTTTAACAACCTTCCTGTCATTGCCCATGGCTAATCCAACTTCTATCGCAATTTGACTTTGAAACAACATAGATTAACTGGATGTTTTTTCCTTCTAAGTGTTCATGTAGGTGTTGGAATACAGGGCCTAAATAAAATATAGTGCTATTGATTTCTAATTGATGAGAATGTGTTTGAACTATTCGATTCTAATCCTTCAAGATGTTAGTAGAAAAAATAAGAGAAATTTCACACTTTTTAAAAGCCCAGTTAACTTTAAAACAATAGATTTTTTAAAAAGATACTTAACAAATTTGCAAATACAAAAAAAAAATACCCCAGAGGAAACAATCATACTTCTATCTAATCAGCCTAATGCCTGCTGTGATTGTTTTAAGATACAAGACACATCCAGAAGATAAATTTAGCTTTAACACTGAGGAGAGGTAGTTAGCATTAAAAAAAAGTCTATGGTGAAAATGAATGTCTAAGAATTTTAAAAACAATTGAAATATATGTCAATATAATTCTAATGATCCATAGTTGTGATATAAAGTAACAGTTAAACAATCTTACATGTATCTCTGCTCCAAACAAATATAATTAAATTCCCATTGGCTTACTCCTAGGTAAATAGCGTGACCCGTCAAAACCGCGGTCCACAAAAGCGCACTCGACGAAAGCGCGTACGTGACGTCATCACAGCGTGACGAAAAAAATTAAAAATTGAAATAAAAATAAAATTAAAGCAAGCCGATTCACATAAAGGTAAGGGTTAGGTTTAGGGTTAGGGTTAGGTTAAGGGTTAGGGTTAGGTTTAGAGCATTAGGGTTACATTTAGCGTTAGGTTAAGGGTTAGCGTTAGGTTTAGCGTTAGGTTAAGGGTTAGGTTTAGGGTTAGGTTTAGGGTTAGGGTTAGGGTTAGGGTTAGGGTTAGGGTTAGGGTTAGGGTTAGGGTTAGGGTTAGGGTTAGGGTTAGGTTTGGGGGGGTTAGGGTAAGGTTTTCGCTTTAATTTTACATTTATCGATCACGGCGCGATGTTTTCGTCGCGCTGTGATGACGTCAAGTACGCGCTTTCCTCGAGCGCGCTTTTGTCTACCGCGGTTTTGTGGTGGAACCGGTAAATAGAAATCTAAATTGCTATTTCAGATTATGGATTTATAAAATGTTCTATCTCTATGTAGATTGAATCACAAAAAAAGGGGGCACAGGTAACCCGTAATTTTTTACTTATTGCATTGTAAAAACTAACATCTTGGAAGCAGCTGGCAATAGTTAATAGGTTTGCTCTTGTTCCCCAGTCAGCAAATAGTTAATACTGCAGGGCGCTATTGTCACCAACAAATCAATCTGCTCCTGGCTCGTAAAATGTTAAGAAGTTCATTTGTTTAAAGCACCACGAAATAGTTGCCTTCAGGATCTCATCCTTTAATTTCCTGCACTGAGGCTGAGGTGCAGGACACCAATACTGAAAGATAAGATTAACACATTTGATGCTGAAGATCTTTTTTTTCACACTGTGCTAACATCAAATACTTCATCATTATCTGTGAAGTGAACTCTCTTTCCTCCGCAGTTCAAGGCAGAGTTCATGGGGATGAAGGAGAGCAACATTGTCACATTAAGCTGCACATATTCATATTGTTACGCAAGGATATCAAGCAGCCTTGAAAAATGTGTGTGTGTGTCTTGTCAGAAGAGATAACTAGTTTTCAATCAATTTTCAGCTATTTATCTCCAGTTAAAGTAATTAGATTGGAATGACATTGCCTGGACAGTGATCTGTGGCATATTAACTGTTCTTACCTCTAAAGCTGAAGTAGACAATTTCAACTCCATTTTTTTAACCACTGGACACCCCCCCCCCCCCACCTAACTGAACCACCAATTTTGGCAGTGTGATGGCCAAAGATCAATGTCCAATTTACAAAGTGTAAAATAGACTTAATAGTATTTTTTTAAAATCTCTATCCAGTTCTCTCAAAATACTGGAGCTCTTTGGCTCTCAAAATTTGTATATTTCCCAGTTATGTGATGTGAACGTGCCTGTTTGGTTAAGGTGCTGGCCTAGAAACCAGGAGTCTGTGAGTTCTAGTCCCATCTTAGTCCCATGAAAGCCAGGTGGGTGATTTGGGGCCAGTCACTCTTTCTCAGCCCAACCCATTTCAAGTACATGTTGTTGCAGGGAAAATAGAAGGAAAAAAGGAATGTTATGTGTGTTCACTGCCTTGAGTTACTTCTAACATAATAATGATGGGATAAAATACAATTAACTAGTAAATAAATAAATATGATTAGTATACATACAACAATGTGAAGTCATTGTCAGTTCTAGTGTTGGTCTTCCTATGCATTCTTTTCCTAGGAGCCTAGAACATTGTAATGAACTGACATAGAGTATTTGTAGATCCAAACAATGTGGTCTTTTATAATTGATAGAGGGAAGTTTTGTCAATACACCGATTTTCTAAACTCTAAGTACAAGATTTTTTTTGGTATGGCAGCCAGTATACCAATAACCACTGGGACTGTGGCCATAGCCAGTTTATGCCATAATTTTCCAGCTTCATTTTTCAGATCTTGATACTTGCTACATCAATTATCCACACTTTCTTTTTTTCAACCACAAATCTGATTTGTTATCAGTCAAGACTTCATCACTTTGTTTTGGAAATCCTACAGTATTTCAACTTGCTCATTTTTACTACTTGTTCAACTTTATGTTCCCATCAGTTTTACTGACACATGATATTTTTTTACAGTGGTTCCAATAAATCATTTTTTTTTGCAATTCTATTAAGTTATTGTTCATAATTAGTTTGTGTGAACTTGCTGCACAAGCTGAGTTTATTATCTAGTGTTTCTTCTACTTCTTTGATCAATCTTCACTTTGAATCATTTTATAATTTTTCAGTTCTGGCCTTCATTGTATTAAGTTTGAGTAATTGCCTTTTGAGCAGCAAAAAACAGGCCTTCAATTTCTTTTTTTTAATGTTTTAGTTATAAATCATTGCCAGGTTTTGTCTTTATTCACTTTTTCTCAGTCTTTTGTAGAAATTGACAATATAATGCTTTTCTTTGCCAGCATTGTTCTCATGATTTTATTTCATAAATTGATATTTTTGTTTCCTCAACAATGAAGAAATTATTGGATTGGCAGAAACTGATAAGTCATCCTCCAGTTTTATTTTGGTTTCCTGAGCCACATAGTCCAACTACAGTACATTCTCATTTTTAGTCTTTTTGGTATTCCAGTCTATAGCCAGAAGCAGCACATCTGGTCTATCAGTTACTTACATGATTGATCAAACACCTCTTCCTCCACATGTTGAAGAATAAAGTTGGATAGCGGATATTATTTGATCAGTGTATTGAACCCAAGTACTGTCCTATATATACACAAGGAAACACAATTTTTCTTTGTTCTGAGTATAAACAGCATGAACTTCTGAATGAATGTGCTGAAATCCAATACATTTTAATTTGCTGGTGTTAATGGATAGTTAATTCATTTCATCTTTCACTGTACTGTGCTTTCCCATGTTTCTGCTTCTTACATTTCCATTCTGATACTGTATTTGCAGTTTTGGATTTTCTTTCCTTGTAAGACAACATCAACAATTGAAGGTCTTAATCTAGCCACATCACAATCATGGCTAGTACTCTGAAAGATCCTCAGTTTTTCCTCTGTAACATGTTGAATACTACCTAATCTTCCAGCATTAAATCATCAACCATTCAATCTTCTCTATGCATGTGATATTTTTCATAAAATACAGATGTGGTTTACCATTGTCTTCTCCCAACATTGTTGCTATTGTTGTTAAAGTAAATATTTGCTTAGAGCATCTTCCTCTATGATTCTATTCAATATAATGCCTGCTTGCATTAGCACGACAATTGGAATGACTATCATGCTGGGTGTATATACTCACGGTATATATTCTGGCATTCTTCATTTATCCTTTCTAGGAATATCAATCACCACCATGATGGGCAACATGGTTCACCGACAAAAGGGTGACCGACAAAAGCGTGCCCGACTAAACTGCGGTGACAAAACTGCGAGTTCTAAATCGCGCCGATGAAGGAGCGCTGAAGTGCGCCGACAACAGCGCACCGAGAGAAGCGCGCTGTAAACCTAACCCTAACCCTAACCCTAAATCTAACCCTAACCCTAACCCTAAACCTAAACCTAACCCTAAACCTAACCCTTACCTTAAATTAAATCACGCTTCTGTTGGCGCGCTGTTGTCGGCATGCTGTTGTCGGCGCGTTGATGACGTCGTGGTTTAAGCAATGCGGTTTTGTCGGCATGCTTTTGTCATGCGCGCATTTGTCGGGTCACGGGGCAACGTAGCAGGACTTGAGGAGTAAGAGATATTAAGAGTTTCCCTAAATTAAAAAGAAACTCTACAAAGATTAGAATACATTGCAAAATAAGTGGTTTCACTTTTTGTCTGTGAATTTTTGAAATTTGTAGACAAACAATCCTCATATTCAGTAAAAAAATATATATTTTTCTGAGCTGAACAATGCTTAATGTCTGTATTGGGATGCTGTAACTGAGTTCCAGCCAGCATTTGCATTCAAATATTGATATGCTGAGACAAAAGTCTGCCTCCTATCAGTGCTGCTGGTTCAGACCAGTAGTTGTGACCTGTGAATGGGATCCGCCCACCAGCCTGGGTGCAATCCTGTCCAATATCACTGTGGTTTTGATGCCACATGCATGTGTGGAAGGCATGCACAAGCGAGTGAATTGCCCTGTTTTAGACACCACGCGCATGCGTGGAAGGTGCACGCACAAGCAAAGTGAGCGTGCATATGCATGCACTCACATTTCCGATGCTGGGTGTACCGGTTGCAGAGGTAGGTTCCTACCAGTTCGCACCTATTCGGTAGAACCGGTTGGTCAAATCTACTGAACCGGTTAGAAGAGGTTCCACCAGTGGACCCAAAAAGTAGGCCACACCTACAGAAGAGGTTCCAAAAAATTTTGAAACCCACCACTGGTCCTTGGATATGATTATTCTACACTATCATGCTCATATTTATAAAACTCAGTGCCTCTGTGAAAGGTAAGGATGACTACTGCGTTTGTGGTGCAATCAGAACATTGCGTGTGTTGAAGTTGTTTAACGCAAACCAAAGATGCCTTTTAAAAAACAAGTTGACATCATATTCTTATGCATGCCAATGCTGTGTGTGAGGTAATTTAAAGTGGTTCTGACAAGTATCATCGGCATCTTCATATCCGGTCACATGGGTGGCAAGCCACTTCCATCCGGTCACATGAGCATCAAGCCACTCCCACAAAGGAGGCCACACCCACAGAGTAGGTTTGAACAATTTTTGAAACCCACCACTGACCGGTTGTTACGGTATATGACACCCACCTCTGCCTCCAATGGAAATATTCATTCTACAGAGAAAATATTCCTTCCATCACTCTCTACTGTCCTTTTCATCCAAACAATATGTAATTCGAAATAAGTGAACTGACAGTCAATAGAACTAGCAATTGACAGAAATAGAACAACTCAAGAGAAAAAAAGCATGCTTTAAACTTCACTTTAATCCATAAGAACCGAGATTCTGTGAAACCAAAGCTGCTGAGATTGTCAGCTTATTTTGGGGAAGGGGGGAAATCTTTTTTGCAGAGTAAGCCTAAGATATTTTCAAAGATGGCTACGTGGATATATCATGTCTTGCATCTTACCAGTATATGCTCATAATTAAACATAATGAAATCATAGGTTAGGTAGTATCCAAGAAGTCACTGTAAAATTAACTTTATCCACATAGTTTTAGATCCAAGATGACTACCAATGGCCAAATATGGCACATTTAATTTAAGCTCTGGCAGGCATGGTTAGGTTCCACAGCAGCTATAATAAATTGCATACAAGTGCTACAGAACAATAACAAAAACTGTGAGCCATCCATTTCAGTACCATTTACAAGAAATCAATATCAATACTTAATGCAATACTAGTGAAAAATGAGCAAAGATACAGAAAGCATAATAAACCAGTAATGAAAGAGCTTGCAGTGTTTCACTTTGGAAGAAAAAACTAACTGTCTATATTTTCATGTAGAAGGATATTTCACCAAGGAAATGTGCTGGAGGTTTGAGTGTTTTGCAGATCTAAGTGTAAAATAACCTCTTTATTAATTTTTTTTTTAAAAAAACGTTCTTTAAATTATGGATTACTGGCTTAGTAAAATTCATATGTGTGAAAGACAGTTGATCATATCTCATGGTCTGAACATCTTTCATTAGAGTATTAAAGTCACATACAAAGATGTCCAAACATTTTTCATTATATATATATATATATATATATATATATATATATATATATATATATATATATATATATATATATATATATATATACTTTAAAGTCACAACCCAATATTTTTTACTGTTGCCTTTTTTGTTACATTTGTTATATTTATGCTGATAAATAAATAAAGGGAGACTAGTATAGATCTATTTCAAGCTATTTAGCTCTCATCAGCTAGCCATACCCAAGTTTTTGGGAATCGAACCTGTGCTCTATTGCCTCCCAGGCAGAGAGTTAACCATTTGAGCTACAGAGAACGACTCCTTTATCAGCCAGCCAGGGTGGGAGGTATATACTTTAAAGTCACAACCCCTGGTATGCCCAAGTATGGGAGGAAGGTCACACTTCCACTCTCTGTCATTAGGCTCATCACAAGAGACCATCCAGACAGAAACCCAATATTTTTTACTGTTGCCTTTTTTGTTACATTTGTTATATTTATGCTGATAAATATTGAGCTCTGTAGCTCAAATGGTTAACTCTCTGCCTGGGAGGCAATAGAGCACAGGTTCGATTCCCAAAAACTTGGGTATGGCTAGCTGATGAGAGCTAAATAGCTTGAAATAGATCTATACTAGTCTCCCTTTATTTATTTATCAGCATAAATATAACAAATGTAACAAAAAAGGCAACAGTAAAAAATATTGGGTTTCTGTCTGGATGGTCTCTTGTGACGAGCCTAATGACAGAGAGTGGAAGTGTGACCTTCCTCCCATACTTGGGCATACCAGGGGTTGTGACTTTAAAGTATATACCTCCCACCCTGGCTGGCTGATAAAGGAGTCGTTCTCTGTAGCTCAAATGGTTAACTCTCTGCCTGGGAGGCAATAGAGCACAGGTTCGATTCCCAAAAACTTGGGTATGGCTAGCTGATGAGAGCTAAATAGCTTGAAATAGATCTATACTAGTCTCCCTTTATTTATTTATCAGCATAAATATAACAAATGTAACAAAAAAGGCAACAGTAAAAAATATTGGGTTTCTGTCTGGATGGTCTCTTGTGATGAGCCTAATGACAGAGAGTGGAAGTGTGACCTTCCTCCCATACTTGGGCATACCAGGGGTTGTGACTTTAAAGTATATACCTCCCACCCTGGCTGGCTGATAAAGGAGTCGTTCTCTGTAGCTCAAATGGTTAACTCTCTGCCTGGGAGGCAATAGAGCACAGGTTCGATTCCCAAAAACTTGGGTATGGCTAGCTGATGAGAGCTAAATAGCTTGAAATAGATCTATACTAGTCTCCCTTTATTTATTTATCAGCATAAATATAACATACATATATATATATATATATATATATATATATATATATATATATATATATATATATATATATATATATATATATATATATATATATATATATATATATATGTCACACATCAGTATTGTATTTGGAATGCTGGGTTAAACTTTTATTTGGAACTGGAGACAAACATATGACAGTCTTGTCACTGTTGTTGAAATAGGACTGTACGGTAAAGATCCATCTAGTAAGAATCTTTATGTTGCAACTCAGGATGCGTTCCTCCCATGCCATTTTAGACATATATGAGTGAGAATTCCAGTTCTTTCTAAAAGACAAACAGTCAAAATCAGGGCCGGATTTTCCTATAGGCTAACTAGGCTTCAGCCTAGGGCCTCAAGATCAAGAGGGGCCTACATTCAAATTGTTAGCAAAATTAAAATTACACTATTCTAAAAACAGTGAACACTAAAACACTGAACCGAAAATAAGGAGAAATTCTACGCATATGACTAATAAACAAACATAAAAAGGTATTGGTTAAGATCGTTCCAGGGCCGCGGCAGTTGGGGAGCCCGCCCACATTCTCGGCACCGGCGGTCGGGCGAGAGGTGCGGCCGCTCCCTGTAACCACCCCGTCGATGCGGAGCCCACCAGCGGCCAGGCAGGTGAGGGCGAGGGGGCTGAGCCGGGCAGCTGAGCACAGCAGGGGAGGCGGCTGGCCTCGCTGCCTTTGCCGCAGAGCAGAGCCGCCCTCCGTCGGGAGGCCAGCTATATATATTGATATATATTGATATATCACAGTAATGATGTATTTTATTGTCTCTCATGTAATTTACAAACTTAAAAATGGGAGGTGAAAGGGCCTCATAAGCGGAATAGCCTAGGGCCTCTTTTCATCTAAATCTGGCCCTGGTCAAAATGTACTGTAGGAAATATTGATATAGATCAGAATGTCCTTCCTTTACCCAAATGTTCCATTCACGGGGGTTCTCTCCTACAGCAATGGAATTTCAATTCAAAATTAAGAAAATAGGACTGGAAAACTTAAAGGGGGTTGAGAGATATTAAATCTTGGAATGAATCTTTCACACGTTCAGTTCTGCAGCTCCCAGCAAAAGGTCATTGGCAGGCAAAACTGTTCATCCAAGCAATTTATGGCCACCCCATAGTCAGGCATAGTTTCCTTCCTGTGAGAAATAATCAAAGGTGTAGTTCATTTGTATCATTTCTAAAATTGGAAAAATACTTTATTACAAATATACCAATGAGGGGTGTTTGGAGATAAAATAAACAGCCAGCGAGCATTACCAACAATTCCCACTGCATTCCCCATTTCAACTAATTCTAACCAAGAGAAGGACCACAAGGCCAGTTTCATTCTACTTGAAATGCTATGATTTATTGTCCCAATACATTTGTACGATATTAACAGATTAAGAAGAAAAAAACCCTGCTTAAATAGCACCCAATGAAATAAGCACAAGGAAGAGCCGTAGTAGTGCAGTGGTCAGAATGCAGTACTGCAGACTAATTCTGCCGACTGCCGGTTGCCAACAATTTGGCAATTCAAATCTCACCAGTTCAAGGTTGACTCGGCCTTCCACCCTTCTGAGGTCAGTAAAATGAGGATCCAGATAGTTGGGGGCAATACACTATCTCTCTAAACTGCTTAGAGAGGGCTGTGAAGCTATATATAAGTTTAAGTGCTATTGCTGTTACAATTTATTTCTTGATCCCAATTATATTTTGATGCTTCAAGCTAAATACACAAGGTAGTTTACAAATATGTCAGGTATAATCTTGATGAACGCAACATATGAATTTTAAAATCTATCTATCTGTCTATCATTACATTTATATAGATACAAATCTTCACATACAGTCTGAGCAGCTTCACAAACAGTGTAAAACCAGAAAACCAGTATAAAGAAAGCCAGTTTGGTCTAGTGGCTAAGACAGTAGGCTAGAAAGTGAGAAAAATTCCCTCACACACCGCACTGGCATGCATAAGAATATGATATAAACTTGTTTTTCAAAAGGCATCTAAAACAACTTCAACACACGCAATGTTCTGATTGCACCACAAACACAGTAGTCATCCTTACCTTTCACAGAGGCCCTGAGTTTTATAAATATGAGCATGGTAGTGTAGAATAATCGTATCCAAGGACCAGTGGTGGGTTTCAAAAAATTTTGGAACCTCTTCTGTAGGTGTGGCCTGCTTTCCGGGTCCACTGGTGGAACCTCTTCTAACCGGTTCGGTAGATTTGACAAACCGGTTCTACCGAACTGGTGCAAAGTGGTAGTAACCTACCTCTGCACGTTACCATGAAAGCCAGCTGGGTGATTTTTGGGCCATTCTCTCTCAGCACAATGACAGGGTTGTTGATCTGGGGAAAATAGGAGGAGGAAGGTGTGTTGGATATGTTCACCGCCTTGAGCTATTTGTAAAAATAAGAACATTAGGATACAAATAAAATAAATGACAAAAACAATACAAAATCATAAAACAAAATTCTTAGCCAAGGTGAAAGTCTCCACAGCCACCACCTCAACATAGCTACTGCATGAGCTTTACCATATACAGGAACCCCCCCCCCCCCAAGTCTGTTGGCATTATAATGTTTTCAAGGGTTTGCAAAAATCCAACAGGATTGAATTGGATGATGTTCCAGAGGTCAGGAACCAGAGTTGGAAAGGCTCTCTTCTGGGGCTTCACCAAACAGCACTTCCTGATGGAGCATTTTCCTCCTGCTGGACCTGATGTCATTGGTAGATGTCATTGGACAGAAGCCATCCATCTCTCCTTCAGCTAACAAAAATTCACATTTGTGTGGAACTGGGGGGGGGGGGCAGAATATGCCTCCCCAAGCAGGATACAAATGCTTTACCAATGCATTCAAATGGATTTAAATAAAGTATTTTTAAGAATTTGGGATTGAAAAATATAATGATTAGATTAGGTAAAGATAACAATCTAAAATCTCATTGCCTTCATCTTTTAAAAAGTAAGAAAAAATAAATGATCTCATTACTGATCATAAAGCTGTAATAATGTAAATTTAAAGAATAATTTGCTAAATGTGTGTGTTAAAAGGATATTTTCTATCATTCAATAAACTTTATAAAAAAATCAACAACAGCAAAAACTTGAGTTAAAGCTGAATCACATAACTTTGTCATCATTCATTCTTCAGGTTTTAAACTGATTTAAATCAGCTTGATCTTCAGAAACTACCGTTACTTTTTGCTGGAAACTTGGTAGTTGTTGACCAAAATAAATAAGCTCACGGGGAGGAGGAGAGGGATAGAAGAAAGATGGGTAGAGTGCGCGGGAGAGAGGATGGGAGGGAGGGTGAGAAGGAAGGGAGGGAGTGGATCAGGAGAGAGGAGTGGTAGAGGGAGAGGGGAAGTAGGGTAGAGGGGGATGATGGAGGGAAGATAGAAAGTTGGAGGGGGGTGGAAGAAAGAGATGTACAGAGAGTGGAAGAGGTATATTGGGTTTCTATTTGGGAGGGTATTGTTGACAAGAGGAATTGCTGCGATTATTGTTTAATGTTGTATGGCCCTGGCTATGCACAGTATATATGTGAGTGTATGAAAATGAAAATGGAAAATAAAAAATCTTTTTCAAAAAAAAATATGTTTGTTTTCTCTACTGTATATCCACCCAGAGAAGCCTCATGCAGTTCAAAACACCAGCAACTATCTTAACTAAAATATTATAATAAAATCACCAATACTTTTAAATATAAATATAGTCTAGTCTTGGGATATATGGTAGAATATAGATTGCTCTCCTATAAGCCACTGGGTATAGGTAGACACATCTTTAATGATCATCTAAAAGAAGACAGCATGGAGCATCAACTGTATTGTAATCAAAGATTGCTCTGAAGGATAGAAAATATTTTTAAATGATTTCAAATTCATGAGCAAAATTGATAAACAAACTGAAGAGATTTGTGATTTTCATAAAAAGATCTACCATTATTTTTTACCTCATGGGCCAGATGTGTTACGCGCCGGCCACGCCCATACTTGGTTTAGCGAAGGGTGGGGAATCCTGATACGTCACGTGACGCAGCCATGATGATGTGAGTTTGACACCCCTGCTCTATATCATGCTACTCCTAGAAGAGCTTCTCCTTGTGTCTGCCTCATCTGCAATAACAATGGCTCTATCCTCTCATCTAATAACCTTTCAAATTTGCTTTTCAATAAAACGTTGGGATTTGTGTGGGTAGAAGGCACGGAAGAAGGGTAGATGAGCCTGCTGTGGGGCAACCTGAGGGAACGATTACAGTACAGATCTTTTTTCTTTATTGTTTTCTTTAACGTTTTTTAAGATTGTTGTAAGCCATTAAGATGGGCAGTCATATAAATGTTTTAAATAAATAAACACTTATATACGCACATACACATATACAAAAATAATCAATTAACCTGTAAGGCAGGTATTCAGTACAGTACTGTGTAACATCTGTAATACTGATATCTCTTTATTTTTTCTTTAACATTTTTTTAAGATTGTTGTAAGCCATTAAGATGGCAGTCATATAATGTTTTAAATAAATAAAACACTTATATACGCACATACACATATACAAAAATAATCAATTAACCTGTAAGGCAGGTATTCAGTACAGTACTATGTAACATCTGTAATACTGAATCTGTTTGCCCAAAGATAATTTAAGCTTTTTCCTTCTTAATTAGCAGGAAAAAACCACCCTTTTTTATTTTTATTTTTATTTTTTTGGTTCATTGCTGTAAAAATGAATTGTAATTTTGGATACTAAAATAGTTTATAAAGGATACTATTTCACTGAGTCATTCATGACAATTATCAGGATCACAACCTGGTTGCGCATAAACAAAAAATTTGCCATACTCTACAGCTGGCAGAAATTATTGGATCTCTATTTGTAATCTCTAACAACGGGGAGAGCATATTTGGCAGCCGCTAACGCTACAACTATATTTTCTGTATGCATATGTGTATGTAAGTATTTATATTAGGGGGATTCTTTTCCAACGATGAAGAACAACTAATGTCCTCAAGAAAGAGGAGGACTACGAGTAATTGTAGAAAAAGGGCGGTTATGTCACAGGAAGGGTGGGGCTAATTTCTTTTGCCTTTTTATTTTTTATTTATTTTTGAAGGATTTTTTTTTTTAAAGGGTGGAAATGGGAACAGAAAGCTTCTGGGTAGCAAACTGCTGCCATTTCCATCCTTTAAAAGCGTCCCATACTTCCCCCAAATGGTGTCAAAATGGCTGAATTTCAGAGTGCAATTATGTATCATTTTCAGGGGTTAGCGAAAATAAGGATGGAAATTGAAGGCCTCTTTATGCTTCCAAACGTCTTCCATTGGTTGATTTTGTGACAGTAGGATACTAGAGAGCCACAAAGGTGATTCTGGCAAGTTTCAGATGGCTCACGTGTTGTCAATCTCCTATTTACAATACTCCTGGTCAAAGATTTCTCTTTTGTTAAAATTCATCACCTTCTATTTTCGAAAATGAATTGATTTGGTTTTAGAGTGCATTTCTCTAACACATAGGGAATTAAAATGCTAATTTTAGTAGCTGTCTTCCAGTCAGTGATAGTTCCGCATTTGATTTTCAAATTCTAGAAATGTTCCCAATAAAAACGTCACAGCCAGATAAAAAAGCCATTGCACACTTTGATTTTTCTACGGGATACATAATATACATAATAAAATGAGGATTTGCTTCACTTCTGATTGGCATGTTAAACAAAATGGTAAATGGTGTACCATTGCCTCAAGTCTTTTTACTATTGGCATTAATACCTTTGGTTATTAGCATAGGACCTAAAGTGTTAATCTCAGGCCTGATCAAAAGTTATATTACTGCATAGAAAAATGAAGAGGTAGAAAACATTCCTCTTTTGAGTAGACATGAACACAATCTTATTCATGTCTATTCAACATGGCTGAATTTAAGGAAGCTTATTTCCAAAATGGAAATCTTAAAGAGATTAGATATGATGTTTATAAAATGGCAAATGCGTCCTAACCCTTTTCCTTAAAAATGTATCGACCATTCAGCTTATGAAGCTGACTCCACTTTCTATTTGTATACTCATAGTAAGTGGTTTCTATTGCATGAGCCCATATATATGCATATATGCATATATACATATGGCATCACAATAGATCAGAATCAGATGGACCACAGGTGACTTATTGAAGAGTCATTGAATCATTGAAAACTACAGCTGGAAATAATCATTTAGGCCATCTAAGCCAATCACATTGTCTGCCCATTGTACGATTCTTCAATACAAGAGAGGAGATTAAAGGGGATAGCTGTCTAGCCTATTTTAACACAGCCAACGAAAGAGAATCCACCATCTCTCCAGGTAACAGGGTGAATTTAACAGCACACTAATGAAGAGAAAGAAAATGGAGGTGAGACCATTTCATTCAAATTAGGCAAGAGTCCATTACGTCTGCAGTGATTTCAATCTGCAATGTACCACATCCTATTCTCTGGAATATTAGTCCTGTGTGTTATTATGAAGAACTTGGAAAGGCACTTGTCCCTATTACTCAACCATATGATTAAGACAGACATCTTTTTGGCACCCTGCAAGTTTCTTGCTGTCGTGAAAAATCTAAAATCTAAACACTGCTATCTCATGTCACTACGTGTTTATTCCACATTTTGTAAAAAAAAAACTAATAAAAGAAAATGGGAGATGTATATATGTTCAATTATTCTAATTAATTGGATTGCCTCTAGTCAATATATTACATTCTAATATTCTATAGGGTTACTCAGGTGAAGTACGAGACAAGAAGTAGGAAGCCGAAGTCTAACAGTGTAGCAATTATGGCTAAAGTTGCTGGTGTTTATTATTTTCTAGGGCAAAGTGGCTTGTGAAGAAAATGGTCTGAATGATTCACAGAAAATCTTATATGATTGCTTCATCCTTAAACCTCCTTGTAATTTAAGACCACTTACTGCTTCACTAAAAAGCTACTTGCAGTTGGCTTAGTAGTCCAGGTAGCATGATAAATGTGGTGCAAGTATTGTGTGTGAGAGACGATACAATCTGAGGAACAGGAAAATGGGAACGCAGGACCTGTGAGCCCAGGAAAACTGAAGGGAGGGAGGAATGGAGAGAGGGAGGGAGGGAGAGGGAAGGCAGGAGGAAGGAAGGAAATTGGAATCTAACATGTTTCAGTCTGAAATATTTCTTCCTTAATAATTCAATGTATTTTTTCTGTCAACAGATAGTATCACTTGGTCCCTAATCTTAGATATGCTGGATTATATGGACACTGGAATAGTAAAGCCATTGTTTTAGTGACAAGAATTGGCCTCCTAAATCCATCCCAATCAGAAGGATTCTTCAAGCATACGAATGTGAAATGGTATTGTGCCCCTTCAATATTGTGATAGCTAGGTAAATAGATTGGTGGAAAAGCAGCAGACACTTGTAGATGTTTATTTTTTAAAAAAAAAAAAGTTTTCAGGTCTTTTTATTTCAACAGAGAAGGGAAGATTCAAAAAGGCCTGGCAGGGAGGGGAGAGTTTTAATACCCAGTAGATGGTGCTGTAATCAAATTCTATAACGTTCTACACTAGATACGAATATATCTTGGTAAAAGTCATTAGCTTAGAAAGTAAAATTCACAGAAATCGTTTCAATATGTTTTAATGTCTTTATTTAATGCCATCACACTGCATACGACATTCTAAAATTTGGTTATATTGAATCCATTAACAAGAATATTTGTTGGGATTTTATGAGCTTTAATATATTTTTTCTTGGTGACCCTGTTCTTTCATGATGGTTAACTATGTTACAGAAAGGATAGCCATCTCATTCAATTAAATAAAAGAGTATTATTTTATCTTCCTCCCCTTAAAGAAAAGACTTACTCATTGTTAACACATGGCTAAAGAAAAAAAGAAAATAACTGAAAAGAAATGGCATTAAAAAACTTTTTTGGATGAAACAAGATTAAATTTCTCTTTAAAAACATCACGGAGGTGAGGATTCGAATACTAAATATTGTAATAAGAGAGGACAAGAGAACACCATTCTTTAAAACAAAAGGGAGAACGTGGGAATGAATGGAAGCCATTGAAGAATTATTTGCTTTCTCTGATTTGGGAAAAAAGCCTTTGTTTTGTTTTTCATTATTTTTAATATTTTGTAAAAATTGACAAAATGTATCAAGAAAGGAAGAAATCTGAATGTGTCTTATTTTTAAAAACCATGGGTAACATAATGATCCATTAAATTTGGAAATTGCTTTGAGAAAAGGAACTGTTTTAAAAATAATTAGGTTTTGAATCCTTGGTCCTTTCTCAGCCTGATGTTACCTAGTTGGATAATTAAACGTCTGCAAGCAAATAACCAGGCTCAGAGAACACCAGAATTCCATAATTCAAACCTGAGCTACATATATTCTTTTCTATCAGGTTTCTTATAAAACCACTCTTAAGTAGTTCCCTCTGTGTTTTTTTTTAAAACTAAATTATATTGGGTTTATTTCAGTATGAGTAGCTTAAATAATGGCATTAATATTTGAATTAGAATGTTCATGTAGAATTATTTCCATTTTAAATATGCTATTTTATTCAGTTTTTTGCTTTTGGTTGTGCTTGTGGAGTACAATAGGCTAACTCTCATGAAAGATTAATTGTTTATAATAGATTAACCTTCATTATAATAAGCTATAGTCTTTCAATTCTTTTGTGTTTATTTTGTCTTGCTGGGAAAGCAATAATGTCTTATGATTGCGTATCCAGATTTAATTGTAAATATTGGAATACACACACACACACACACACACACACACACACACACATGTTTTCTGAGGTTTTCGCGGGTATTAGTATGTAGGTCTTTGGTTATTCGTGACACTTCCAATTTTACGCGGAAGAAAACCCGAATAACCAAAGATAGATAGATAGATAGATAGATAGATAGATAGATAGATAGATAGATAGATAGATAGATAGATAGATAGATAGATAGACAGATAGATAGACAGACAGAGATGATAGATAGATAGATAGATAGATAGATAGATAGATAGATAGATAGATAGATAGATAGATAGATAGATAGATAGATACTGTGGGTGTGGGTGTTTTCGTAGATTTTCATGGGTATAGGTATGCAGGTCTTGGCGTTTTCAGGTCTTTTCCCATGTAAGATTGACAGTATCTTGGTGACATTTCGACAAGGTCACACTCATCATCTTCAGGCTGGTGCCTTTGGCTCCAGCTGTCAGCCTCTGCTTTGCTGTTGCTTTGGCTGCCATGAAACGGGGAGGGAGGGCATGGTATTTGGGAGGGGTTACTCATTGTGCTGGAGGAAGGTTCTGGAGTTCAGCTGCCTGTCAGACTACGCATGCGTGGGAGATTCCCGCCAGGACTAACAGCACCGACATTCCATCTTCGTGATGCCTTTTGAAGTTATCTCACACCTGACACTTGAGAGAATTATGATTGGACTGTAACTGTGATGCCAAGGGGTGGGGAATGGGCTATTCTGTATATCAATCGCTTTCGCGCCTAAATAATCAGACTTCGCTTCGCTATGCCTTTAATCATTTATAATTAGTAAAAGTACACTTGATTTCTACACATGGAGTCTCGTGGTTTTCTTTCCTAATTATCTAATGGAGAGGTTCTGACACCAGCCTGAAGATGACGAGTGTGACCTTGTCAAAACAGGGGTATATATATAAATATCACTATGTAAATACACACAGAGAGAAAGACAGACAGACAGACCTTTGAGGCAATGTTGAATCCTGGCAACTGCCTAGAGAAGCCTCTACTGTTTTAATTGCAAGATTGCAAGAAGGAACGATGCAATTTCTTTCTTCCTAAGGCAGACAGAATGTGACTGCCTCAAACTCATCTGGCTAGCTTCATGCCTAAGGTAGACCTAGAACTCCCAATCTCCTGGTTTCTAGCTTGGTGCCTTAGCCTCTACACCAAACTTGTGTTTGTGTGTGGGTGTCTGTGTGTCTGTGTGTCAGAGGTAGGTTCCTACCGGTTTCGACTGGTTCAGCAGAGTAGGTAGTAACTCAGCCTGCCACACCCCCAAACCGGTACTCTCAGGTGGTGCCATAGATGCCAATATCTTGTTTTTTGCTTCTGTGCATGCGCAGAAGCATTTTTTTAGTACTGCATGCACACGCAGTGCATCCCTGAGTGACCCAGCAGTAGCAGCAGCTGGAACCCACCTTGGTCTGTGTGTCTGTGAGTGTGTGAGTGTGTGTGTGTGTGTGTGTGTGTGTGTGTGTACACATCAGTGGTGGGTTTCAAAAAAAATTTGAACCTACTCTGTGGGTGTGGCCTCTTTTGTGGGAGTGGCTTGCCGGCCATGTGACCTGGTGGGAGTGGCTTGCCAGCCATGTGTTTTCTTTCTTTCTTTCTTTCTTTCTTTCTTTCTCTCCCTCTCTCTCTCTCTCTTTCCTTCCTTTTGTCTCTCTGTCCCTTTTTCCTTTTTTTCTTTCATCTCTCTTTTTCTTTCTTTTTTCTTTTTTTATTTCTTTCTTTCTTCCTTTCTTTCTCTTTCTCTTTCTCTCTCTCTGTGAGTCTGTCTGTCTGTGTGTGTGTGTGTGTGTGTGTGTGTGTGTGTGTGTCACTGGTGCGTTTCAAAAAATTTGGAACCTCTTCTGTAGGTGTGGCCTGCTTTCTGGGTCCACTAGTGGAACCTCTTCTAACCGGTTCGGTAGATTTGATGAACCGGTTCTACCGAACAGGTGCGAACTGGCAGGAACCCACCTCTGGTACACATATAATATTAGATTCAGTAGATTCCCAGCCTTTCTGTGTTCCTTCATTTCAGAAGGATTGGGCTCAGTTTAGCAGATGCTTGCTAATGGGGGAGGTGTGGGGGAGAGAAAATTTTCATTAGCTTTCTCTTTATCCTGAAACTCTCCATGCCATCTGTTTGGATCCCATTTTTCCTTGCATCCGTTCCCTTCCTTTCTATGGACCCATTTGAGATTAATACCATCAGACACAAATGCAGTGCTTATGGGGGCATTTAAACTGTATGAGTTAAAGGCAAAATTGAATCAATAAAGTTATATAAATTATTGCCACACGGGCAGTGATACACATCAGATCACAATATCCTCAACTGCCAAACCTCTATTTCATTTAGAACCGCATTACAATTTTATTTTTCTATCTGAAGAGCCAAGAAGATCTTAAATATTTACTCTTCTGCATTTCAGGTAGATATAGTCTATATCAATATAAAAGAACAGGAAGCAAATGTGGCGGGCCGCATAATATAATCATACTGTCATATCCTAATGAAAGCAATTAAAGAACCCCAACCTCCCAGGTCCCACTGAAGGAAAGTGGGTAACTTTCTCAGACTTCACAATGCAATTGTAATTCACAATAATGCTCATACCTCTGCTCTTGGAACGCAGATTAAAATCCAGGATTGAATGGCAGATGATCAACAATGCAATATCCTTTTGGTTGGTTACATTTTTATTACAATGACCTGCACAGTACAGGCAGTGATTTTACCCGACACATGGCTTGAAAGCAGAAATCTGAATTCCCAAAGAAAGCATCTGTTGTGGTCTGTATAAGCTTTCATTCGTTAAAGAAAGAACAAAAATGTGGATGCTGCATGATGATGATGATGATGATGATGATGATAATTATAATAATCCCAACTGTAATTGGAGCCCTTGAAGCAATACCTAAAGGGCTACCTCACTATTTGGAAATTTTAAATTTATCAGACTTGAACATTCTGATTCTACAAAAAATGACCCTACTTGGAACAGCTTATATCCTCTGACGTTACCTTAACAGTTCCTAGGTCCTTGGTTAGGACTCGAGCTGTTGAGCTACCAACCAGCCCCTAAGGCTGTGAATCTCACCAAAGATTAACCAAATAATAATCATCATCATCATCACCACCATCATCAACATCATTATCGAAACTACACAGCTATGGATGAAGCATGTAACAGTGATACCCATTGTGATTGGGGCAGTTGACACCATGTCCAAGAATTTTACAAGATATATCAACAAATTGCAGCTTCCTGCAATAACACCAGCAGAACTGCAAAAGACTGCGCTACTCGGAACATCTTATATTTTAAGAAGGTACTTGGTTGATACCTAGGACGCTGGCAGCAAACCATATCAAACATTAACACCAATCACTGGTATTTGTAATGCATTTTTGAATGTTCAATTGGATGAGTTTCATGTTTAATGAATAAAGTATATTATTATTATTATACAATTGTATCACAGCGGCCAGTTGTTTTGCCGGATTTGGCATTGGTTACTAGTCGGGCCCCACCCAGGGGCCTAGGACGTCATAACGTATTTTCGCAATATGCGTGCAGATCCAAGCAGTGCGGCTTTTTGCATTTGACTGATGGTGATTTTGTCAATTTTTAACTGTTTTAAATGTAATTCCAGTGCTTTTGGAATAGCACCCAGTGTGCCAATTACCACTGGAATTACCACTGCTGGTTTGTGCCATAGTCGTTGAATTTCAATTTTTAAGTCCTGGTATTTTGCTATTTTTTCATGTTCCTTCTCGGCGACCCTGCTATCACCTGGTATTGCGATGTCTATGATTGTGACCTTATTTTTCTCAACAAGTGTGATGTCTGGTATATTATGCGCCAGTATTTTGTCCGTTTGTATACGGAAATCCCACAAGATCTTGACCATCTGATTTTCGGTGACTTTTTCAGGCTGATGTTCCCACCAGTTTGTTGCTGTTTTAATATTATAATTTTTGCACAAATTCCAATGGATCATTTGTGCTACTGAATTGTGCCGCAATTTATAATCAGTCTGTGTGATTTTTTTACAGCAGCTGAGTATGTGATCAACAGTTTTATCAGCTTCTTTGCAAAGTCTGCATTTGGCATCATCAGAGGATTTTTCGATTTTGGCCTTAATAGCTAAGGTGACCAGACGTCGGGATAATCACGCTTTATAACAATTTGTCCCGTGTCCCGGGCCATTTTAAAAAAGTCCCGATTTTCTGGCTCCATGTTGAAAGCCCAGTAGATTTGCTTAAGAAATCCTAACCGGGGCAAGACAAAAGACACCCTGTCTAATCCCTCTCTCTGTCTCAGTACTTTCATTGAAGATATTAAAATGTTAAAGCAACAAAACGGACCCCCCCCCGCGCCCCTTTTACCTCATTTTATAAGAAAAAATGACCAAGTACCATAGAGTGCAATCAGAACATTGCGCGTGTTGAAGTTGTTTTAACGCAAACCAAAGATGCCTTTACAAAAACAAGTTTACATCCTATTCTTATGCATGTCAGTGCTGTGTGTGAGGTAATTTAAGGTGGTTCTGACAAGTGTCATCGGCATCTTCATATCCGGTCACATGGGCGGCAAGCCACTCCCATCCGGTCACATGGGCATCAAGCCACTCCCACAAAGGAGGCCACACCCACAGAGTAGGTTCGAACAATTTTTGAAACCCACCACTGAGCCAGACATACCCAAATTGCCATTCAGTGCAATTATTTAGCCCAGCAACAGCTCTCCTTCAATGCCAAAATGTAAAGCTTCTTCAAGCATTTTTTTTCAAAAGTATTTCACGGTGATGTCCACTCAGGGCATCCTGACTAGATTGCATTTGATCCTGTCTGAGAGCCAATGTAGTCCCATGGTCAAGGCTAGAAACTAGCAGACTGTGAGTTCTAGTCCCACTTTAGTCATAAAAATCATGGCCTTGGGACCTGTCACTCTCTCAGCCCAACCCACCTGATAGGGATGTTGGGGAGACAATAGAGGGAGGGAGGAGTTTTATATAGTGCAGTGTTTCTCAACCTTGGCAACTTGAAGATGTCTGGACTTCAACTCCTAGAATTCCCCAGCCAGCAAATGCTGGCTGGGGAATTCTGGGAGTTGGAGTCCAGACATCTTCAAGTAGCCAAGGTTGAGAAACACTGATATAGTGTATGTTTACTATCTTGAGTTATTTATAAAATAATAATAAATAAATAAAAATTAAATTGAAGGCCTGGCCTTTATGTGAGCTTATGATTGCATAGACAATCTTGACTACTTCTTTTTTAATCCTCTCTCCTCACCAACTAGGAGGGGAAAAGTGTAATTATTTCCTCAACCAATCATCCATTCAAGTTCCTACATGAGCTATTACTGTAAAATGAAATATATAACATATTTAGGATGAAACCCAAGAAAGTCAGGAGCAAGTGAGTCTCCAAAAGGGTCATTATGTCCTTTCCTACTTATTCCCCCACTTATCCTTTGACCAGCAAATTTCAAAGACCAGATGTGGTTCATTAAACTAGCTGAACTTACTTTAAATCATAGATACGGCATTTGACCCCAGAGAGTCTTGTCCGTCATCCCCAAGAGCTCTACAAATTGTTACAGATTTTAAAATTTGTGATAGCAGAGCACAATTATTAAATGCATGGCTGAAGTATAATCATATTGTGTATTTAATTTTAATTATATTTTATTATTAATTAACAAACACGGTAATCATTGTCTAGGTCTCCGTTATTGGTGTATGGCTGCAAACACAGTTTTCAAAAGCCAAATACATCCCCTGCTTGAGAAAAATTGAATATTCTGTTTTAAGTCTTGAGATTGCAAGAGAATAACATTCTCTTGATATAAAGAGAATATTTCAAATTGAACAAAGGTTGTCTAAAGTTCTAAATTGTTGTCTCTTTGCCACAAGTAGGACATGCTTAATTTGTCTAATGTTCTACCATGGGTTGTATCCATCTGACTTTATGAATCTGATTTGGTCATTGGTGTTCATCTTTTGTAGTTGCAACCCAGTGGTGGGTTTCAAAAATTGTTCGAACCTACTCTGTGGGTGTGGCCTCCTTTGTGGGAGTGGCTTGCCACGTATGTGACCGGATAGGAGTGGCTTGCCACCCATGTGACCGGATATGAAGATGCCTACGACACTTATCAGAAGCACTTTAAATTACCTCACACACAGCACTGGCATGCATAAGAATATGATGTAAACTTGTTTTTTAAAAGGCATCTTTGGTTTGCGTTAAAACAACTTCAACACACGCAAAGTTCTGATTGCACCACAAACGCAGTAGTTATCCTTACCTTTCACAGAGGCACTGAGTTTTATAAATATGAGCATGATAGTGTAGAATAATCATATCCAAGGACCAGTAGTGGGTTTCAAAAAATTTTGGAACCTCCTCTGTAGGTGTGGCCTGCTTTGCGGGTCCACTGGTGGAACCTCTTCTAACCGGTTCGGTAGATTTGACAAACCGGTTCTACCGAATAGGTACGAACTGGTAGGAACCCACCTCTGGGCTGTATCCATCTGACTTTATGAATCTGATTTGGTCATTTGTGTTCATCTTTTGTAGTTGCAACCTGATGGCATGTTCTAATTTATACCATTGTTGCACTATGCCATATTGCTGGAACATGGAATCAATCCTATCTGATGTTCACCAAGCACCTCATATGGTTGCCAATAAATTGCAAACTATCATAAACCAGATCTGAACAATGAAAGAGCTAACCTGTCTCTGTGAAAAGGGCCAAGATTTTTACCTGAGGTATTCTATTTGAGGAATGTCCAATTCCAAATGTAGCAAAGTGAAAAATTACATGCTCTACCAAATCAAAAATAAATGAGGTAATACCATAAAGGTAAATTTACTGTTGTGTATAATTTACCATTTTTACCTTGTTTTCAATTGTCTTTAAGTCATCTTCATTCCAGGTGCCTATTCTATTTTATTATGCTAAACCCCATCTTCTGTCACATAAATTATGGTTAAAGATCTTAATATTAAAGGCTCTTAGCCTGGAGAGCATATTTCAAGCTTTATCCAAGCCAGATATTAATGCCGAAATTGAACACGGATCACTTTGTCATCATTACCTCTGATCTCAAAAGTATAATGCAATCTTTGCTAGATCTGGCGAGAAACTGCTCTGTTGTATTACACTGAATTATGGAGATATATTGATATTCTTAATATTTTGACAAAACAATAAAGCCAAATATGCTAGCTCTTCAGCACGTATCAGGTTATATCAGAGCTGTTACTACAGCAACAACAAATTATGAAAGATAAAGGCTATTTCTTCCATTCCTGGAAAGAAAAATACGTACATTTATTTTAAAATCCTGATTGTCAGCATTTCCTGCATGAGTTTACGTAGTTTTTAATATGCAGTAGAAACTCTGCGGATGTGGCTTTCCAATATTATGCCGTATAGTGTTGTTTAGTTTGACTTTCCAATAATATGACACTTCTTGTTTTAATTAAGTCTTTCTAAGTGGATCTTGTTCTAATGTTCTAAAAGACAATTTTAAAAGACAGTTTATAAGAACTGCCCAAAAGTAAAATCATGCTTAAGATGTCTTGCTATTAGAAATGACCAGACATAGATTTAAAGTACAAATAGTCTTTACTTTTCACACACCTTTTTCACACCCCACTGCCCTTTTTAGTAAGAGCCGAAGTGGTGCAGTGGTTAGGGTGCAGTACCGCAGGCCACTTCAGCTGACTGTTATCTGCAGTTCAGCGGTTCAAATCTCACCGGCTCAAGGTTGACTCAGCCTTCCATCCTTCCGAGGTGGGTGAAATGAGGACCCAGACTGTGGGGGCGATATGCTGACTCTGTAAACCGCTTAGAGAGGGCTGAAAGCCCTATGAAGCGGTATATAAGCCTAACTGCTATTGCTATTGCTATTTAGTGACCATTCAAATTTACAGTGGTAATGAAAAAGTAACTTTATAATTGGTTCTCACATTCACATTGCTGCATCCCCATTGTCATGCAATCAAATGTTGGGCACTTCGCAACTGGCAAACATTTGCAACTTTTACTTCATGTTACAGTCATATTTACTATGTCCGTGCTTCAACTTTGATTTCTGACAAAGAATCAATGAAGACGTCAACTGTTGTGTGTGGTTTACTTAATAACCATGGTGGAACTGGAGTTGCAAATCAAATGTGTTGTTTCACTTAAATGACCACATTGCTTAGCAACAGAGTTGCCAGTCTTAATTCTGGTCATTCAGCAAGGACTACCTGTGCTGTTTTTGTACTGATTCATTCTGAGTTACTATTTCAGTTTATTAAACCAATGGTGGGAATGAACTCCCATAGCCAGATTGCAGTTCAAATTATTTTATTGTTGTTTCTTGCATTTGTACTCTGCTGTAATACCACAGGCCCTCGAAAAGAATATATTTTGAGAGCCGAGGTGGCGCAGTGGTTAAATGCAGCACTGCAGGCTACTTCAGCTGACTGCAGTTCTGCACTTCGGCTGTTCAAATCTCACCAGCTCAGAGTTGACTCAGCCTTCCATCCTTCCGAGGTGGGTAAAATGAGAACCTGGATTGTTGTTGGGGTCAATATGCTGACTCTGTAAACTGCTTAGAGAGGGCTGAAAGCCCTATGAAGCGGTATATAAGTCTAACTGCTATTGCAATTGCTATTGCTATATTTGAGGGCATGACCTGATAGTACTTAAAGACTTCTACATCAAACTATTGAGGGAAGCCACTGAGTTTTTGAAGTGAGGTGTCATCAGTATGAATCTTTATCCTCTAAATGCATGGTAGCAATCCTATCTTTGAACATTGTCTAATTTCAGGAATGTGATAAATGAGGAGGAAGAAGCTAAAGTTACATCCAGAGAATATGGTTTTCTCCATTGCTAAGATAAAGATAGATTTTGGGATTGAAGTAAAGCTTGTTCTTGAGGAAGCTACACTATCTCATAATGAGCAAGTATCCCTCAACTTTTTGGACTTACTTTCAGATGCACCTTAGTTACAACCAGTCTCAGATATTACAATGCTACATTTGTAAATTGCCCAGAATTTATAATTGGTGGAAAATCAAGTATAAATCAACCAGTATAATATACAAGGATCATACCATGCTTAAACTGACTAGCAGGAACAATTAAGGTGCTAGAGTTAACTTTTTCAAAATCTAAGCATCTTAAAGCCAGATTATTTTCACAAACATCTCTTCACAATGAACATATGCATGCCCTTGTTGCTGGAAGTCCAACCAGTAGATAAATGACCTTTGTGTGACTGCCTGACCCAATGCTCAGAAGCAAAATCAAGCTTTCAAGGTCTCCAGAATATCAACAGGTTTGCCTGAATCTTGGGAGAATGCTGTTCAAATGGGAAAGTGATGAAGTAAGCACGCTTCCTGAGACCTACTAGATGTAGGGACTCAAAGAATGCCCAGTCTGTTACATCTCATGGAACGAGCCCCAATAACTGGAGATAGATGACCCAACTGGACTATTCCAAAGATTCAGAGAGCTGACCTTGAGGAAAATGGGCAAGAAATACCACATACCGTAAGTAAAGAATGCTGAAACTCTTGTTACATTCTGAGAAAGAAGAGACACGTTCCTCCTTGATAATAGACAGGGGAGGTAATCAAGATTCTATTACAATAGCTTATCTCTATAAGTTCAATAACTCTAATCTTTCTATTGAGACAGTTTCCTTCCAAGGTTGACAGCCATGAAGGGCTTTAGAGGTGATAAGCAATATTTTGAATTGTATTTGAAAGCCTACAGGAAGCTAGTGCAGCTGACAAAGTAATGATGGCCTGTCACCCTGTCTTCTGAACTAACTGTGGCTTCAATCTAGAGGTGTTTTTTTTTTCAGGCAGGAGGTGACTAATATAGTTTATTAAGGTAGGAGGTGACTAAAGCATATATTGATAGTGAGCAGGGCAGCTGAAAGGTAAACCAAATCCCCAAATTGAGCAATAGAATAGAATAGAATAGAATTTTATTATTTGTATGCCGCCCTTCTCCGGGAGGACTCAGGGCGGCGAACAATTCAATAGATCTCCCAGGGGAGTGCAACTCCATCCAGAGCTAAAAATTGAAAGCCCCCAAATCCAGATTCACAGTCATACAATGCTGTTTAGGTTAAGCTGTGGGATCCACTTCATATCTAGGATAACTCACCCCCAGCATCCTTATTACAATAGAATAGAAGGGAATTTTAAAAAAAGAAAGGAAAATTGAAGATTTTCAGAATGCAAATACCTGGAATAAAATTGTCCAATTACTCGTAAAAGATTCAACATTTGAAATATTAATTGGATTGGATTTATTTCATTTATATGCCACCCTTTTCCCCGAAGGGCGGCTCACAATTCAAGTCAGGGAAGGGGGTACAGACAGGGGGTAAAAAAATGAACATAACAGTACACAATTTAAAAACACACAACAACCATACCATTCGAGAAGGGGGGCAGAAGCTCTTTAGCCCCAGGCCTGTCGGAATAGCCAGGTTTTAAGGGCTTTGCGGAAGGCCTGGAGGGTGGTGAGGGTTCGAATCTCCACGGGGAGTTCGCTCCAGAGGGTCGGAGCAGCCACAGAGAAGGCTCTCCTCCGGGTAGTTGCCAGTCGACATTGGCCGGCGGATGGAATTCAGAGGAGGCCTAATCTGTGGGATCTGATCGGTCTATTGGAGGTAATTGGCAGCAGGCGGTCTCTCAAGTACCCAGGTCCAATACCATGAAGGGCTTTATAATTTCCTATTTTGCATACTGTTCATTGAAATGAGACTATTCAAAGTCAGCTATATTATTCAAATACAGCAAGAGGAAATATAAGTATATGGGATGATTCACCCTGGTTTTCTCGCTTGGGGCAAATCAGCCTGCGTGAGATGACCGGAGTGAATCAGGTGGGCTAAATTGGCCACAGCCAATTGTCCTAGATCCGAAGTGTAACCAAAACATAGTAACCAAAACAGTATTTATTTATTTGTTTGTTTGCTTGTTTGTTTGTTTATTGGTTTGTCAAACATGTGCAGGATAGCAGGTATAAATATGAACATGGACATGAACGAAGGAAATGAATATAAATAAATGGGGACAATAGGACAGGGATGGTAGACACTTTTGTGCACTTATGTACACCCCCCTTACAGACCTCTTAGGAATGGGGTGAGGTCCATGATAGACAGTTTAAGGTTGAAGCTGAGATGGTTTGAAGATGTAACAATGGAGTTGGGTAGAGCATTCCAGGTGTTGACCACTCTGTTGCTGAAGTCGTATTTTCTGCAATCAAGTTTGGAATGGCTTACCTTGAGTTTGTATCAATTGTATTGAATAACTATGAATTTTAGGTTCCTCTGGATGTTTATTAAAAGTAAAATAAAATATTTACTTTCTACCACTGACATTCTTACACCTTACTTTGCTACTCTAAGATTTAAATATTCCCTCACTCTCAATGTTAAACATTACCAGTAAGCAGTAATTATATAAAAGATAAACCCTGAAAAAATGCAAACTGTATTTAGACATTTAGACATTTTTTAGACATTTTATTAGGATTTATAGGCCGCCCTTTTCCCTGAGGGGACTCAGGGCGGCTTACAATTTATCAATACAGTCACTGAAAGTAGCAATAGCAATAGCAGTTAGACTTATATACCGCTTCATAGGGCTTTCAGCCCTCTCTAAGTGGTTTACAGAGTCAGCATATTGCCCCCAACAATCTGGGTCCTCATTTTACCCACCTTGGAAGGATGGAAGGCTGAGTCATCCCTGAGCCAGTGAGATTTGAACAGCCGAACTGCAGCTAACAGTCAGCTGAAGTAGCCTGCAGTGCTGCACTCTAACCACTGTGCCACCTCGGCTCTCTTGGATAGGGACAAAATGCAGACCATCAAAATAAGCTTTTCTGTGTCTCAAAACTGGCTGGGGAATTCTAAGAACTGATGTCCAGACATCTGAAATTTGACATTTGCTAAGGTTGAGAAACTATATTACACAAAGGCCTCTATCAGCAGACAGAAATATCAATAGAGGTGTCCAAAGAAAGCCCTACATTTATTTGCATGCATTATAAATTACCACCAAGGAGAAGAAGTTAGTAGATTTACGGCTCTACATGGGCTACCCCTGAAAAGCTTTTGAAGACTACAGCTAGTCCAGAATGCAGCCGCGCGAGTGATATTGGGTGTACCAAGATACACCCATATTACACCTATCCTCCGCGAGCTGCACTGGCTGCCAATTGGTCTCTGGACGCAATTCAAGGTGTTGATCATTACCTTTAAAGCCCTACATGGCTCAGGACCAGCGTATTTGCAAGACCGCCTACTGCCGCATACCTCCCAACGGCCAATAAGATCCTACAGGGTGGGCCTCCTTAGGACACCGTCAGCTCCGACCCTGTGGAATCAGCTACCCCCAGAGGTCCGGACCTCGCCCACCCTCATGGCCTTCAGAAAAGCTGTTAAAACCTGGCTGTTCCGGCAGGCCTGGGGCTGTTGACCTTATTATGTAGGGTCCAGCCCCAACTTGAATGTATGCGTGTTGGAGAATTTTAATCTTTATTTTTATTTTGTTTTGTTTGTTTTCCTTTCTTGTTCTGTGTAAGCCGCCCGGAGTCCTCCGGGATTGGGCGGCCTATAAATCTAATAAATTAAATTAAATTAATTAGATTCAGTAACCTCATTCCATCTACAGAAAACTGCCCAGAAACAGGATTTCCATTATTATTTTTTTAATGGAAAGCTTTATAGTGAAGAGCTCCTTCAGTGATCTAAGATCTGTGATGATAGACTGCATATGTGTTGGATAAAGCAAACAAAGAGAAAAGAGGCATAAAAAAATATCCATATACCTTTTTCTTGGCTGGTAAGAATAAGTTGGACTTAGGCTACACAGTAGCAGTAAATCTCTTCTACATCACTCCATTTCTTCTCAAATCTCTGCTAGTTTTATGGGTCACAAGCCTTTTTTGTTGGTGCTGCTGTGGCTGCATTAGAATAACAGAAGCTTTAAAAAATATTTCTTACAACACATAATTCATGTGTGCAAATTAATGACCAAAAACCATGGTGATAGTATCTAATAGCTTAGCTGGCTTTTAAAGGTGATTAAATATATTTATGGAGGAGAATAGATCTATCAACAGCTATTAACTATAATTGCTAAATGAACTTCCAGATTCAGGGACAATATGTCTCTATCATTTACAGTGGTGGGCAACAGTGGAGTGGAACTCTTGTCTTTATGTCCTACTTCCCAATTGAACCTGATCAGACTCGAGAGATATTTGATCTGGTCCAGCAAGGCTCTTACGTTTTTTACCGCATTAGTGAAGCAAGTAATTGTCAATTTTGAGGAGAGAGAAGTACAAGATGAATTGATCAAAAGTTAAATAGACAGTTTGATTTTTTACAGATGTTCACTGATCAAGGCTCAAGGGTTTGGACAAGGAAATGCACTTGAACATTAACTCAAGGTTACTAGTAAATGAAGTTGTGCTTGTAATTATCACAGACAAGATCACCATATGTACATGCTGGTCTGTGGGTGTGGCCTCCTTTGTGGGAGTGGCTTGCTGCCCATGTGACCGGATGGGAGTGGCTTGCTGCCCATGTGACCGGATATGAAGATGCCGACGGCACTTGTCAGAACCACCTTAAATTACCTCACACACAGCACTGGCATGCATAAGAATAGGATGTAAACTTGTTTTTTAAAAGGCATCTTTGGTTTGCGTTAAAACAACTTCAATGCACGCAATGTTCTGATTGCCACTGGTCCTTGGATATGATTATTCTACACTATCATGCTCATATTTATAAAACTCAGTGCCTCTGTGAAAGGTAAGGATGACTACTGCGTTTATGGTGCAATCAGAACATTGCGGGTGTTGAAGTTGTTTTAACGCAAACCAAAGATGCCTTTTAAAAAACAAGTTTACATCCTATTCTTATGCATGCCAGTGCTGTGTGTGAGGTAATTTAAGGTGGTTCTGACAAGTGTCGTCGGCATCTTCATATCCGGTCACATGGGCAGTAAGCCACTCCCATCCGGTCACATGGGCAGCAAGCCACTCCCACAAAGGAGGCCACACCCATAGAGTAGGTTCGAACAATTTTTGAAACCCACCACTGGTTCAAAGATTTAAAAAAAGATTGGTCTAACTCATTTTTAGTTGTTGCTTTTCTTTAGAAAGCCATTTAAGTAGAAAACCCCACCAAAAAGCCAGGCTAAGGTCTGTTGAGCATCTATTTCAGAGATAAGAAAGTCTGCATCTATAAATGTAGCTTGTACTCCTTGGGAAGAAAACAGTGACTTGTCTGGCGTATGCAAAATGTCTGCAGTCTCATAAAATGTTATCCTTTTTCTTTATCTTGTTAGCATAATGTGGAGCTTCATTAAGCAGCCAGATGAATCATACAGTAATTGGATGTAATGAATTTAATTTTGTAATTTCTTCTCCCTAATGAAACAAGAACATATTTTATAAACAGGCAAAGTATTGTTTTGAGTTATGGACATTAAGCTAGCATTTGACCAGAAATGCATAACTGATGACTGACAGCTCTTTTTTATTTGCTTTTTTTTAAAAAAAAAATTATTTACAAGGGCAAAGAATAAGCCATCATAGAGTAAAATGTGCCTCTGTTCAGAGAAGGAGGACTTAGTTCCATGTGGCTTTCCTGTTGTACCACTTGTCATTCAACAATCATTTTCCTAGATTGTGGAAGAAATAAAAAATAAGATGCTTAAGAATTCTTGGTTTGCTTTCCTGTCTCTATTCTTTTTTTTCTTTTTTATATACCTGTCTGTCTGTCTTTTGGAAATTCAGGGCTCAAGCATGTCTACAGGGAAGGGCTGTATATACATTTGCTTGATAATGGCCACCATGTTGATTATTTATCATCTATAACGATACCCATGTAAAGCCAAAATGGATGGTCCTGATAATTAATAATTCCTGATACAGGCTAGGCAAAAAAAGGAAATATAGATAGTTCTCATTTTACAACAGTTTGTTTAGTGGCCATTTAAAGTTACAACCGCACAGCACTGAAAAAAGTGATTTATGACCATTTTTCACACTTATGACCATTGCAGCATCGCCATGGCCACGTGATTAAAATTCAGCAGCTTGGCAACTGGTTAATATTTAAGATGGTTGCAGAAGCTCATCTTTTAAAGTGTTTCAGATAAGCAAAATGAATGGGAAAGCCAAATTCATTTAGCAACTGGATTGCTAACTTAAGAACTGCAGTGATTCACTTAACAATTGTCACGAGAAAGGTCACAAGGTGGCGCAGTGGTTAAATGCAGCACTGCAGGCTACTTCAGCTGACTGCAGTTCTGCAGTTCGGCTGTTCAAATCTCACCGGCTCAGGGTTGACTCAGCCTTCCATCCTTCCGAGGTGGGTAAAATGAGGACCCGGATTGTTGTTGGGGGCGATATGCTGACTCTGTAAACCGCTTAGAGAGGGCTGAAAGCCCTATGAAGCGGTATATAAGTCTAACTGCTATTGCTATTGCTATCTACCATGGAATCACAAGAGTCACAGAAAATATATGATAAGAATTGAAAGTATAAATGTTGATAATTATGCTATTTAAACAAAATCAACAATAGCTGGAGAGATGGGTAAGTGACATGCATGAGTTCTAAACTAAATACATAGCTATATAAAATAAATGCACTGTTCTCCAATATATTATTTCTAACTATATTTCCCCTGTATCTACATCTTTAAAAAGCTTTCTCTCCTAAAGTAATTATTTAGTAGGTGTTTTGCTGTATTTCTTTAAAGTCAAGAATACTTTGCAAAATTAGAAACGTCTGCAATTTAATGGATCTCCTTTACAATCTGCCTAACAGTGTGGGGATGACGTTGGATCAGATTATACCAGAATTTATTAAACCCTATCTCACTAAAAAAAGTAAGTTGCTTTACGCCAACATAACTGAATGACAACTCAACTCACTACGATCACGAACAGATGAAAATCTCAAAGACAGACCTTAAGTATTTGTTCTGCAAGTTGGGCTACTGCCTTGTTGATCCCCTTCTACAATGGTCCTTCTACTTCCTTGTTTTGTCCTTGCAAAGATAGGAAGTATAATAATAAAACAGTATTTGAGATATCAATAACTGGGGCCTAATTAGTGTCAAGCCAGCAGGTTTTAATTGCATAACTGAAATGCACCTCTTGATGAGTTCTTTCTATTGTAACCTGACTACCCATCTCAATGCTGATTAATAGGAGCGAAGCTGAAAACTAAAATGCAGTTAATTTATTGTAAGTTTTATTAGGCATATAAAAGGATACCAGGAATGACTAGCCATTCGTTGCTAGAGAAACATTTCATCTGTGACTCATGCCAGATTCCTTACAGATTAAGCTTGTTAATTTTACTTACCACATTCTTCTCAGCACTGCTGAAGCAAAGTCCATGAGCTCTTGTCTAAAATGGATGTATGAAAAGAACCAGCCCCCCCCCCCCGGCCCACGTGTCGTTCTGTCCCCCCCCCAACCCCACCCCGGACAACAGTTACATTAACTACTTTGTCCTTTTAATTCATCTAATTACACATGAGGGAATATCGAAAAAAGAAAGAGAGAGAGAGGGAGGGAGAGGGAGGGAGATAGACCATTTACAGGCCATGTCTTTAGCTGCTTTTTTTGCAATGACACCAAGCCTACGCTTTTGTGGTCTTTTCTCGTTGTTGTTGTCTTATTAGGGTCCTTTTGTTCAGAGAGCCGAACTAAAGCCATTTTCAGCAGCCAGCAAGATGAAACAGTTTCAATGAGGACACAATGTACTTGTTTAAATTACCTTTCAAAATGCTCGAAACCATTAAAGGGGAGGTACTGCAAATAAAATTTTAAAAAAAGCAGGGTTTTTTCTTTTTCTTTATAGTTATAATGTTTTGCCCTAATAGCAGCTTTTATTTTATTATAATCCATTAGTTGACAATATTATTCTCTGGAATATTCGGCAGCAATTTTGTTATTACATCACACTTGGAGCACTTACTCGCAGGGCTGGAAACTACAAATCTTCATCTAATACGCTTTCAATTTTGTTAAAATCTGTATTTAACTGGTTTCACTGAGAAACATCTTGGGGAGAAGATGCTTTTAATTCACCGCTGATTAGCTTAACGTTTATGCCTGCTCAGGAACCACAGGACGTCTCTCTCTCTATCTATCTATCTCTTGTTCTTTTTTGGGGGGCTATGCCATCCTTGCAATGATCTTGTAGAGCTCATTTTATTTAGTATTTTCACTTTCTTAGAATGAGAAAGCCTAATCCTGATCTTCCTATGGCTTCAGAACCATTAGCTTTTCTACCAAATGGAATCCTTTAAAACTTGGTTGGTAAAAATAAGATTCTAAGTCTGGTATTCTTTTCTCCCTCAACAGCCTCTTTTTAATAGTTGTGCTTTTAAGATTTTAAGGCTAAGAGCAGGGACTTATTATCAATATGTGTAACTGTGGAAGCTTTTCCTTTTTTGTGGGGGGGGAGATTTCTTTGCCTTTAATGCTTTTGTTTACTTTGGCTCAAGAACAGAATACAAATGATTCCAATAAAGTATTGAAATAATTTGTTCGATGAGAGAAACATTTTTCCCATATAAAAAGACACCAACCATAGCTATCAGGTTTTATGAGGAATAATTGACCTTCCTGATTGGCAATAACCTGTTAACATCATCGTACAATAGTTTTGAAATTTCTCTTTTTAAATAAGCAAAAGATTTATTCATCTTATCATGATGCCCTGAGTCTCTTTGAGAGTGGGCGGCATACAAATTAATTAAATAAATAGATCATTAAGTTTTTTAAAATTATTCCTTCACATATTGAGTCAATGTATGGGTTGAAGGGAGAAGAATTGTTTTGTGCCTTCTAAGCAAGGGTGGGATTCAGCCAGTTCAGACTGGTTCAGGTGAAGCATGCAATCAGCGAACTGGTTGTTACACCGGTTGAATCTCACCACTGCTCCTTCTTCTTTTTTTGAAAGGTTTTTTTAATTTTAAACATACACCAATATCATTGCATGAACAGTGTGGCGTCTGAACATTATTCATTTTGGTACAAAACCAATTTTAATACAGACGAAACATTATTACATTAATAAAACATAGTCTAATGTTATTATATAGATATCAACACATAGTCCTTTGTTTTCCAATTAATCAGTGTTTACTACATCCTTCTAATAGTCATATTCTAGAATTATTATATGTACTGAAATCAGTACGAATTCCTTCAGGCCAGGTTCATTTAGATTTTAAATTCTGCAAACTCCTTCTGCTTAATATCCAGGAAGGTTCCAGCAGTTCTTGGAATATTTAATCCATGGAATGACTGATTTTCTTTATCCTACCACAGGCTTATGCCTGAAATGAACAGGAAGAAGTTTGAAAAATTGAGGCAAGTATTGATGATGATAATGAAGAAGCTTTTACAAAGACAAAACATATGAAAAGACAAAACCTTTCTGAAAAAGAAACAACACGGCCATGCCTTTCACAAAGAATATGATAAGAGTGAATACCATTTGATATTCAAAAATATTTAAGAAAGTCTCACATCAAATAGTCCTCAATAGATATACTTTATTATGAAAAGACCAGGAAGGGCTGAAGATTTTCTAAGGGATTAATAGCTACTTAAACAAGAAACGACGAATGGAAATAAATAATGTACAATGTAGTTCTACAATGTAGAAGTATAGTTTTTAACTTTTCCAAAAAAGTGATCAATAGTTTGAGTTAGATAGCCATATCTGGCAATGTACCCACGTTAAAAAAGAGTAGAAGAATGTTGAAGGGATATTTCTATCTGGGAAGGGAGACAATCTAAAAGTAACAAATCTGATTAAATGTAAGTATTTATAAGATTATCACATCTATCCATCTATAATCTGAATGGGTAACAACTGACTGGGAAAGCCGTAATACAAAATGTAGGGAAATCAGAAATTGGAACTTCTACATTAACACACAATTTCCATCTCTTTGGCTATTACTGGTATGGTAACATGTTTATAACAACTGATGGTGCAACTTTTCGCCGATAGTTATATAGATGAAAGTTACCACGACAACTTCAAAATAACATTACAGAGACAAAAAGGATACCCACAACCCCCCAAAAGGGGGGGATGCCAAAATTATTCTCTGAAAAAAATGTCATTTTTCTAGTAAGCAGAAAATCCCAAAGATAAGTAGAAGAACCGGATATTATTGCATTAAATAATGCATTGTATTGAGACAGTGAATAGGGCGATAATTCCCTCCCTCCCTCCCTCCCTCTCTCTCTCTCTCATAATAGTGGAACCCTGTATTCTTCAATGGGTCTAGTAGAATCTAGTGAAATCCACTATTCTAAGTGGAGAAGATGTAGAAATAATTTTCAGAATAGTAACACATTTACATCCATGCCAGTTTTTAATTAAAGTTTCTGTAACTTTCATACAATTCCCTAAGGGAGAAAAGCCTTTGACTGAATTATTTGATTTATTTCATTACTGATATATTTTTCCACCATTGGCTGCCATGACTCAAATATTTGGAAGGTCACAAAAGCTTTCATGGGATTCATCAGGGATCCAAGAATCCTCAGCAATCATAGCAAACCAATGTGGGGATTAGACCCCTTTTTCCACCTGATTGATCAATGAGTTGCTATGATTGTTGAGGACTGATAGCAGCAGTTATACTTATATACCGCTTCATAGGGCTTTCAGCCCTCTCTAAGCGGTTTACAGAGTCAGCATATCGCCCCCAACAACAATCTAGGTCCTCATTTTACCCACCTCGGAAGGATGGAAGGCTGAGTCAACCCTGAGCCGGTGAGATTTGAACCGCTGAACTGCAGATAACAGTCAGCTGAAGTGGCCTGCAGTACTGCACCCTAACCACTGCGCCACCTCGGCTCATGATGAATCCCACAGAAGGTTTCAGGAGTGAAAAATCCAAGAACTGGATATGAGCTGTAGTCAATGTTATTAGTCATTTTTTCAGTGCCATTGTAATTTTGCACAGTCACTAAATGAACTTTTGTAAGTTGAAGACTACCTGTATACTATAGAAATAGTTTGCCATTAATGATCTCCATGATTTTTTTTAAACTTTGTATTGTAGTCTCTAGTATTCCCTGGTGGAACTCTGTTCAAAAATTAACCAGGCCTGATTTCCATTTCGTTTCTGATCCCGGGAAGGTTGCCCAGGTGAGAAAACGTAATTTGTAATTCGTAATTTAATGAGTTTATATGCCGCCCAATCCAGGAGGACTCCGGGCGGCTTACAAATACGAGATAAAATAAAAATAACAGATAGGGGGAGAAAACAAAAAACAGTTTAAAAACACAACATACATTCGGCTTAGCTGGGGGTTGGACCTGATTTATAGATCAACAACCCCAGGCCTGTCGGAACAGCCAGGTTTTGGTGGCTTTTCGGAAGGCCGGGAGAGAGGGAAGGGTCCGGATCTCTGCGGGCAGATCGTTCCACAGAGCAGCTACAGAAAAGGCTCTCCCCCGAGTGGTCGCCAGCCGGCATTGTCTGGTCGACGGCACCCGGAGGAGGCCTAGCCTGTGAGTTCTTATCGGCCGGTGTTTAGATGTTAAATCCAGAATTTAACATCTAAAATTTAATACAGGTGAGACAAGGAAGAAAGGTAAAAGAAAAGAAATATAAGATAGACTAACAGTGGGCTGGCAACACTTCAGCAGCCGCATTGAGAAGGTTTGAAGAGCTTCTCTCTATTCTTCCATGGGAACCACCTGGAATTGTGCCTTCCTGCTTCCTTTCAAAAGTGGCCTTTTCCAACTTGTGCCAACCTGCATTTTTCTCCACTGCACTTTAATTTGATCTCAGCAATGTCTGTGCTCCTAATCTTTGTACATTGCTGCCAGAAAAAAGGACATTAGTTAGTGGCCTCCCTGGTCCTTTTCAGAACATCTGTGGCTGAGGACTTTATTGAGTATAATCAAATAATACATGGCTTCTTATGAATTCTTTGATTGTTAGTCTGTTTTAGGATAAAGGGTGCTAGTTTCTAGGCTAAATATCAAAGTATTCTAAGAAAAACAATCAGTCTTTTAAGGTTGTTATAACTGAAAATACTAGCAGAATATCCCCAGTCTTATTTTTTTTTTCTATGCACACATGAAATTGGGATTTCTGTAGCCAAATAGGCCAGTCAACAGATTATTCTAGTAAACCTAGGTTTGACTTAGATAATACATCTCAGTATTTCCATACTGCCTTAGACTTGGGTATCTTACACTTAAGGTCTGAAATTATAGCATCTGGAGGATAGATTTGGACAGGATTATGTAACTAATATTCCTAAATTACATATTTCAAATTTTCCATAACCTCTGGGGATTTTATCCACTAGGAAGAGAATCGATTTGTCCTAATACCACAGTGCTTCTTTCAGTGGTGATTTCTACACTATTCTCCTTATCCTATTTTTTTCATAATAATAATGCTATTGTTAGATTTTTATCCCACCTTTATATTTGGTCAATTCAAGGTGGTGAACATAACTAATACTCCTGCCTCCTATTTTCCCCAGACTAAATGTTAGCATGTTTATGATTAATTGTGATACACCTTTAATTCTGGGACAATTAAGCTAAAATTCCAATAAATAAATAATAAAATGATCAGGTTTAGCAGCTTTTTAATCTACATATATATGAACATATTAGGTACAAAGTTCTTTTTCAGGGCAACATGCTGGCAAAACATGGTGCATTGTTCGACAAATGGTCCATTTTAATCCACAATTTGAGACTTCTCTAATTTGGTGGCCTTCAACTATAAAAGTGTATGTGTATTAACTTGTACCAGTAGTCTTCAATTTACAACAATGCTTTCAATGACTGTTTGAAGTTACAATGATAATGGAAAAGTAACCTATGACCATTTTTCACATTTACGACCATTGCAGCATTCCCATGATCATGTGATCAAAAATCAGATCTTTTGGCAACGGGCACGTATTTATGAAGGTTTCCCATGGTCCTGTAATCCCCTTTTATGACTTCTGACAAGCAAAGCCAATGGGGAAGCCAGATTCACTTAACAACTGGGTTACTAACTTAATAACGACGGTGATTCACTTAACGACTGTGGCAAGAAAAGCTGTAAAATTCACTGAATTTGCTTAGCCAACGAAAATTTGGTTTCAGTTGTTGTCTTAAGTCGAGAACTACTATAATTTGATTACAATACCAATTTGGAATATTTAAGGTACCAATGTTTTGTTGGTCTAAATAGTTTTTAAAAGGCTTTGTTTTGTTTTTAATGTAACAGATTTTAAAATAAATCACGGCAATTTCCCATTATTTTTCATTGTTTTAATCAGGTAATTATAATGTTGAAGAGAAGTTGTAGTTGAAAATAATAAAGGAATTCAAAGCATGATTTTTTTTTCATAATTTAAGAGGCTTTTTTGTTATTTTTATTGCTCTAAAAGGCAACTGATTTTTTTTCTTTCAATGTTTGTGTGTCTGTATGTGTGTTTGTGTGTTTTAAAGGAACAGAGCAAATTGCACACATGGCAGCTAATCAAAAAGATCTCAATACCTTCACAAAATTTAGCTTTTTAACCAAATTTGTATTTTTCTCTGAAACGCTTTGCTCACGCAAATACAGAGAAGCCATAGAGAACGAGAATAAATAGCTCTTTTGATATTCTTCGGCTAAGGTCAGCCTTTTACTGAACCAAAACGAAGTCCATTTGGGGCACCGTCGCCTCCATGTGTTTTGACCACCGAAGGCCATGTATAACCATTAGAAATAAAAGCAAAAATCAATAGGTTTCATTAAAACAGCAAGCAATCAGAGCCGCGGCACTTGCTTAATTACAGTTTCAGTAGCATTTGCTTTAATTGGAAAGAATAAAAGAAGTGAAGTGGAGTGAATGAAGAAATTAGCATATCTATCACTGTTGTCACAATGTACCATGGCCTTAAAACGCTGTTTGCTCTTTAGTAGCTTGGGAGCTTCGTGCAAACTGGAGCCGGGGGGGGGGTATGTGTGTAGGGAAAGCCAATTAGCAAATAATCAGATTGCACCTTTGTGAAATTCTAATTAAAGTTTCCTATAATGTTGAGAATGTGCTTTTAAACCTCTTTATTAGATATAATTTAGAACATATTTGTTCATTATAATGGTGGGACATAATGCATAGAGGACATGAATAGCAAAGCCAGCTCTGTATCGTTTCGGTGTTTGCTATGCATCTCCGATAAGGAATGCCTTTCATATGTGTAAAGTTAGGCTAATAACTCAGCACCCTACAAAATTAATTAGAAGAATAATATACAACCAATTTCGTTGTATTTAAGTACAATGACAATAAAGATCATACTTATGGCCTGAGCCTAGGAGCCCACAAAGATGTTATCAGGGATAAACAGTGCCTGACCCATGAACTAAAATGGAAAAGAGAGAGCCAAAGAAATCATAAGCATATTATATGTATAAGTATAAAAGCTGTGACACAGCAGCTGGAGGTCTTAGTGAAAGATTTATTTTTAAACCGTTTATTTGTTCGTTAGTTTAGAGTCATGGAACTAGAGGGATCCTTGCAGACAATGTAGTTTAATAGCTTGGTTAATGCACCCACTTCAATATAGAAAATTAACTCTTTAAAATTAACTATTTTTTCTTCACATTTTTCCTATGTAGAGATTTCAACCTTCTTCTAAATTCAGAACATATGCTTTAATGAAAGTTTGGCATATCTGGGTTCTGTTGATGAAAGAAATGTCCTTCTGGGTTCGGCTCCAAGTGGGGGAAAAGACACTAGAGACATGGAGGCTGCTTGGAAAGATGGTTTATTGTTGGACAGGGCCACATGGCTTGAGCCCTGAACAGAAAAGGGGATCACATGCTTCAATGTTGGTGGAGAAGAAGAGAAGGGCTGAGGGAGGGGCTTGCTAGGCTTTTTATAACCTGTTCAGTCCCACCTCTCTGTTTCCTGTTCCTGTGTAAGAAAAATGTATTCTGATTGGTTGTCAGACTCCCATAGGGCCATGCAGGGGCAACTCTCTGGGCTGTGTTTTGAATCCAGGTTTAGTTGAGTTCTCAGATGCCATGTGGTCAGTTGGGACCAATATTATCATGCTTTAATCCCATCCCCCCTGGGGCTGCAGTGGAGAAGTCTTTATTATGTAAAAAGGACTACCTTGGCCTTCTTAATGGCCCATTAACAATGGGGATGGGCAGGAAGCTACAGGCAACTATTCTGTATTTTAAAACATGTTTCTTTCTTTTCATATCCAGAGAAATATTCTGCCTTTTCAATATTTCCTAGGATATTTAATTTTTCTGGGAGAGGGCTGGATGATAACTTCCCACACTGTGTTGCTGCAGAAAAGCAAGTAGTCATTTTATTTAAAAAAGAATAACACAAAACGTTCTGAGACAAAGAGTGCCAAAAAGGATAGGGTAATGGTAAAAAAAAAAACAGGAAGCCTATAACACTTAGAATAGTTTTTTTCATCAGAACTTCACCAATGTGATAGACTAGAAGAATCTCCGGCACTAAATAAAATAAGAAAAAGGTAGAAAATAATTGTATTACATTTGTTTGGATCAATATGCCATCCAGTGGTGGGTTTCAAAAATTGTTCGAACCTACTCTGTGGGTGTGGCCTCCTTTGTGGGAGTGGCTTGCCACCCATGTGAATTGGTGGGAGTGGCTTGCTGGCCATGTGTTCTCTCTCTCTCTCTCTCTCTCTCTCTCTCTCTCTCTCTCTCTCTCTCTCTCTCTCTCTCTCTCTCTCTCTCTCCCCTTCCTTTTATCTCTCTGTCCCTTTTTTTCTTTTTTCTTTCATCTTTCACTCTTTTTCCTTCTTTTTTCTTTTTTATTTCTTTCTTTCTTCATTTCTTTCTCTTTCTCTCTCTGTGTGAGTCTCTCTGTGTGTGTGTGCCTCTCTCTCCTTCCCTCCCTCCCTCGCTCTGTGCCTCTCTATGTGATTCTCTCTCTGTGTCTGTCTCTCTCTGTGTGTGTATCTCTCTTCTCCCTCCCTCTGTGTCTGTGTCTCATTCCCTCTATCCAGTGGTGGGTTTCAAAAAAGTTTGGAACCTCTTCTGTAGGTGTGGCCTGCTTTCCGGGTCCACTGGTGGAACCTCTTCTAACCAGTTCGGTAGATTTGACGAACCGGTTCTACCGAATAGGTGCGAACTGTAGGAACCCACCTCTGATGTCAATAGAGAAGGAGTCATCCTGATTTTGTACAGCACGGTGTTCCACCTTTAGCCTCCCATTCCCTTAACATCTCAGGGATTGTCAGCATCCTTATACCTTCCTACCCAGTTAGGCTGGATGGGCAAATCCTTCTGAGAGCACCCAGCCTTGAATGTCGCCAAGACCCAAGTCAGACAGATCTTTATAACCGGCATCTTGAACTGAGCTCAGAAGCAAACTGTCATCATTAATTCAGTAAAGTTTGAGCTTCAGCAAAAAGCTATTCTTTTGAGGACCAACTATTGAATTAACAGTATATCTTGTTTCCTTTTGTTTTCATTGTCAGATTTTTTTTTCCTCCTGGAAATACACGTATTTATCATGAATGTAATATGAGTATGCCCTCCCATAGACCCAACAAATAGCCTTGACTAAAGCTTGCTCCACATGTCAGCCGGGCTCATAATCAAATGTATGAAGTATACTTCAACCACCTAAGCAGTTAAACACAATTTTTTATTGAAAATATGCATTTGTAATGGCAAATGGAAAAGATTTCCTGTAATAGCAGTAACAGACCCATTTTCTAATAAGAACACACAATACAGTTTGATGACTGAAGCATCTGTATATAGTTAGATACAGCATTTCTGTACTGCAAGCTGCCAATTTATTTCAGCACTGAAAAGCCTGATTTATTGTTTGTAGCATTACCATCTGTTGTAGTTATTACAGAAATTATATAAAATCCTGTTAGTAAACACTTTGCCCCATTGTCTGTTGTTTTGATAATCACCCATAATAACATCTAGCATCAATATGGTCTTTAAACCCAATTTGGGAGTTAATGGAATAAGAGGAGGCAGTCAGTATATGCACTGGGGTAATGTCATTAGGAATGTTTGTGAAGAACAAATTAAATCAGTTGTAAATTGCACTCTCAAGTCAGCCAGAAAACCAGTCTTGTTCAGGAGAAGGGATTTATATTTTAACCTCGTGCAGAAAATGCACTTAAGCAGATTAAAATAAAATAGGGACTTCGTCGATGGATGTACATGGTAATTGCTGCAGCTCTAATGGCTTCCTGTTGCCTCTGTCATGCAGTGGGCACAGCTATTTTAAAGTTAACCAGTGCTTGAGGTCATACTTTTACAGATTCAGCCATTAAACAGGGCTAGACATGTCACTAAATGGTTGATTATTCAAATGATGGAACTGCTCCAAATTTATCTATGTCCTATTTTGAACACAGGAGGTTTTTTTTTTTAAAGGAACAGTTCAAATAAATGCAGATGAAAATATTTCAAGTAGAAGTTAATGGCAGAATTATTTGGCATTCTTATTTGCATTTTCGGGCAGATAAGCATGGTTTATGCACATGGGAAACTATATGACCTGCATATGTAGGCAGAAATGCCTTCTCTGTGTTTATAGTCCATCTATCTATCATCTATCTATCTATATCTATATCTATATCTATATCTATATCTATATCTATATCTATATCTATATCTATATCTATATCTATATATCTATATCTATATCTATATCTATATCTATATCTATATCTAATCTATTTATGCACATGGGAAACTATATGACCTGCATATGTTGGCAGAAATGCCTTCTCTGTGTTTATAGTCCATCTATCTATCATCTATCTATCTATATCTATATCTATATCTATATCTATATCTATATCTATATCTATATCTATATCTATATCTATATCTATATCTATATCTATATCTATATCTATATCTATATCTATATCTATATCTCTATATCTATATCTATATCTATATCTATATCTATATCTAATCTATATCTATATCTATATCTATCTATCTATCTATCTATCTATCTATCTATCTATCTATCTATCTATCTATCTATCTATCAGGGGTGGGTTACTAATCCCGTTCCTACCGGTTCAGTTGGAACGGGACCGGCGGCGTCCTCATGCATGGGCGCAGTTCACGCATGCGTCTTAGCGCCTGCGCGATGCTCCAGCTGCTCGTGGAGACTCGCGCAGGCGCTGTATGTGCCATCCAGCTGCTCGCGGAGAATCGCGCAGGTGTTGTATGTGCCATGCGCCTGCGTGGAAGCGCAGAAGCCTTCAAAGACCGGTAAAGAGTGTGGGCGGGCGGGTGGGCCCTTCGCCGTTCCCAGAAGTTACTTACTTCTGGGTTCGCCGACCAACCGGTTCGCGGGGACCTCCGCAAACCGGTTGAAACCCACCCCTGCTATCTATCTATATCTATCTATCTATCTATCTATCTATCTCTATCTATCTATCTATCTATCTATCTATCTATCTATCTATCCAAACATACATACAAGTGCACAAGTGTACATGCATGCATGCTTGCACACACACACACACACACAGAGAGTTATGAGAAAGGGAGAAGGGAGGGAGAGACATACTCATATTCTGAGAAAGGGAAGGAGGGAGGTGTAATGTATTCATTTGCAGCTGTATTTGAAAACAAGAAGTTTTGAGTTTTCTTTTTGAAACATTTTGGCTGTTGCCAAGTCAGTTTTCATAAAGGCCCAAGTGGGCCATCTAGAAGATCTTACTTTTTATTTGTGCCTGACAACACTTACACAAAGTAGTAGGTCTTTTTGACTTTCATGTGGGTGTTTTGGGAGGTGTACCTGCTAGAAATCCAATGGTGATGTTTTGATTTCTTTCTTACTTTCTGAAGTTAAATTAGAATAGAATGTATTGACCAGATGTGATTGGACACATAGGAAATTTGTGTGTGTGCATAAGCTCTCAATGTATATACAGGCAGCAAAGTGAGAAGTGATAGATTATAAAACATAAGATGCAAAGTGATAAATCATAATATACCAACAGGAGGATGTAGTAGGAAAGATGAGAAGAATAACAGCAACGCAGCCTACTACATGAGTAAATACCTTTAGGCATAAGATAGTGTTGTAGGAGTTAGGTTTTTAGCAGGAAGTTGAAATAATTGAATTTCCTAAATAGAAGTTTCCTAATATATTAGAAAAAGCTATTAAGGAGATAGCAAGATATAGATAAGGAAGGTGTCTCCCTTTCCTAATAATTGTTATAGAAGCCAATGAGATACCTAAATAGTTCTCTACAAATGACTTACTGATCTCTCCTGCAACCTATGTAATTGTTTAACATTTTAATGAAATTAGACAGGAATTACATTGTTTCTTCTATAACAACCAGAAGGAAATTATTATAATTATTATGGTTTGTTCCATAGTTAACTAGATGTTAAGACTTGTCTTGACCCTTTTATCAACCTATCGAGTCCTTCCCAAGGATCTGGGATAGGTAGATAAGAGCCGAGGTGGCGCAGTGGTTAGGGTGCAGTACTGCAGGCCACTTCAGCTGACTGTTATCTGCAGTTCAGCGGTTCAAATCTCACCGGCTCAAGGTTGACTCAGCCTTCCATCCTTCCGAGGTGGGTGAAATGAGGACCCAGACTGTGGGGGCAATTTGCTGACTCAATTTGCTAAAAATCTGTAAACCGCTTAGAGAGGGCTGAAAGCCCTATGAAGCGGTAAATAAACCTACATCACTTGCCATGAAGTTCTCTAACCTAGTGAAATCTTTGCAGCCAGGACATTCAGAGAAGACCTTTGCAGATGTCAATACTGGCAAAATACATTTGAAAAGAAACAGTCTTTGCCATTTCAAGTAATAAAAAGACACAAAGGTCAAAGGTGAGACCATCAGTTGGTTCCAGGAATGGACTGGGAGTCTTTATATTCTGGTTCATGTCATCAGTCCCACTTAATAAATACATTCCAAAATAAAATGTTCAGTCTTTCTGTTGCACTTAATGTGCTTTTGACCAAATGCTGCCTATAAGAGATAATATTCATTCTGCAGTTTAGCAAAGGAGAATTGATTTTGCTACACCTTGCTCAGTGGTGGGATTCAAATTTTTTTACTACCAGTTCTGTGGGCGTGACTTGGTGGACGTGGCAGGAGAAGGATACTGTAAAATCTCCATTCCCACCCCAACTCCAGGGGAAGGTTACTGCAAAATCCCCATGTCCTCCCAATCAGCTGGGACTCAAGAGGCAGAGAATAGATGGGGGTGGAGCCAGTCAGAGGTGGTATTTACCAATTCTCTGAACTACTCAAAATTTCCGCTACCGGTTCTCAAGAACTCATTAGAACCTGCTGAATACCACCTCTGGCCTTGCTCCTTTGTGATTTGAACCTTGCAAGTTTGCAAGTTTAATAACATTTATATGCCGCCCAATCCTGTAGGACTCCGGGCGGCTTACAGTACAGAATAAATCAAAAATAAAATACAAAGAAAAAAAAAGATAGATTTTAAAACAGCACACCATACACTCCTTTCTAAATGGGGCTGAACCTATTTTGGGGTCAGCAGCCCCAGGCCTGCCAGAACAGCCAGGTTTTAGTGGCTTTCCGGAAGGCCGAGAGAGTGGGAAGGGTCCGGATCTCTGCGGGTAGATCATTCCACAGGGCCGGGGCAGCTACAGAGAAAGACCTCCCCCGAGTAGTCGCCAACTGGCATTGCCGGTCGACAGTACCCGAAGGAGGCCCAGCCTGTGAGATCTTATGGGTTGTTGGGAGGTATGTGGCAGGAGGCGGTCCCACAGATATCCAGGTCCCAAGCCATGTAGGGCTTTAAAGGTAATAACCAGCACCTTGAAGCACGTTCGGAGACCGATGGGAAGCCAGTGCAGTTCGCAGAGGATAGGTGTAACATGGATGTATCTAGGTACACCCGATATCGCTTGTGCGGCCGCATTCTGGACCAATTGTAATCTCTGAACACTCTTCAGGGGCAGCCCCAAGTAAAGCACATTACAGTAATCAAGCCTAGAGGTGACGAGAGCATGAGTGACCATTTGAAGTGCCTCCCGATCCAGGTAGGGCCGCAACTGGTGCACCAGGTGAACCTGAAAGATTCTGGCAATAATGAAAGTGCTGGTAAGGTACCATACTTACTAACTGATTTCAGTTAGATGACAGATGGAGAGAGAAAGAGTGAAGGAGAAATGAGGAGAAAGAGGAAAAGGATGGATACGGCGTACAATAAAATAAAAAAATAACATCCAGACAGTAATACTAAAACATTGACATTATTATTTCAAAAAGTGATAGTAGCATTGGATATCATGAACAATTGAACCACTTTAGCAGTTCAGCAATCCTTTGAGATCCCCAGGTCTGTTGACCCAGCCAACTTTGGGGTATTTCTTGAAGAATGGCAAGAAGGATCAATTTATGATGAAATCCTGATGATTGTTGTTTTATCTCTTATGTCTCTTAAACTGTTTGTCTTGGACTAGATCCCATAAGATATGGAGACTGTTTTGAGACTGATTTGGAAATGAAAGTGCTAGAAGGAAAGGGAAGTGGTTGAATTTATATCAATTGCAAATTTCCAGAGGAAGAAAGGAAAAGTGAACACAGAGATAACATACAAAGAGTAAGGATAACGTGTACTAAGTAAATAGGATACCGTTTTTCCAGTGATTAGCTGCTTACCAGTTGACTTCTGAGATCAAAAGTTTGGGTTATGACCTACAAAGCCCAGTATGGCTTGTCTCCAGGATACTTAGGAACTATCTTCTTAGCTGAAATTTAATAAAGGTGAAGCAAATGCATAAATATGTTTAATTCATGTAATTTTAATTTAATTTTAAAATAGCCTCGTCCTATCCACTCCTCTGTGCTCACACTCTTGCATTTGTCGGAATGCAACCACTAGTGTGCTATCAAACCCAAAGGACAATTGTTTGTGATGATAATTTTCAGGGATGTTTTATCAGTTAAATCACAGAACAGATGCAAAATATCAAGATTTACAATATTAACCTTTAAAGCTAAACAAAGATTGAATAAATGGGTTATTATGAGAAATTGAACCCAATATTATTTATATGATATAGCCCCATCTATTGTGATTCTTTCATTCTGGGGAGGGGGGAGAGAAAACTGGCTGTCAGTTAGCTTGGCGCTCCAATGGGGCAGCATAAGAGCCAAGGTGGCACAGTGGTTAGGGTGCAGTACTGCAGGCCACTTCAGCTGACTGTTATCTGCAGTTCAGCGGTTCTAATCTCACCAGCTCAAGGTTGATTCAGCCTTCCATCCTTCCGAGGTGGGTGAAATGAGGACCCAGACTGTGGGGGAGATATGCTGACTCTGTAAACCGCTTAGAGAGGACTGAAAGCCCTATGAAGTGGTATATAAGTCTAACTGCTATTGCTATTGCTATTGCTATCACAGTAGAGGTGGTTGATTGTTTAATAACAGATCCTACCTCTCCCCAATCCTACTCCCACCCTCGCCTTCTTTTAATTACACCATAGTGTTTGTACTTTGTATTAACTTATTTATCTTTTTAACTTATATAGTTTTTTTCTCTTTTATGATTGTAAGCCACCCAGAGTTACTTTAAGATAAGATGGGTGGCCTATACATTTTATGAATAAATAAATAAAATAATAAACGAAAATCCATCCAATAAAAAATTGGGTATAACCCAGTGGTGGGTTTCAAAAACTGTTCGAACCTACTCTGTGGGTGTGGCCTCCTTTGTGGGAGTGGCTTGCCACCCATGTGACCAGATGGGAGTGGCTTGCCACCCATGTGACCAGATATGAAGATGCCGATGACACTTGTCAGAACCACCTTCAATTACCTCACACACAGCACTGGCATGCATAAGAATAGGATGTAAACTTGTTTTTTTAAAAGGCATCTTTGGTTTGTGTTTAAACAACTTCAACACACGCAATGTTCTGATTGCACCACAAACGCAGTAGTCATCCTTACCTTTCACAGAGGCACTGAGTTTTATAAATATGAGCATGATAGTGTAGAATAATCATATCCAAGGACCAGTGGTGGGTTTCAAAACTTTTTGGAACCTCTTCTGTAGGTGTGGCCTGCTTTCCGGGTCCACTGGTGGAACCTCTTCTAACCGGTTCGGTAGATTTGACGAACCGGTTCTACCGAAGAGGTGCGAACTGGTAGGAACCCACCTCTGGTGTAACCTGTAAAAGAATGCCTATCTCTACCTTAGAAAATTCTCATATGCTATGATGTAACTCCTCTCAGGTTCCAATTCTAAGCTTCCAGGTTTGTATTTCTTGGCATAAAAAATAGTTTTGCCCAACTTGCACAGTCCATTTTTCAACAACATGCCCTGCCATTGCAGTTGGGTAATTTACTTGTTGAAAAAGCTGAGAGCCAAATTCCCGCAATGATGTGAATTATCAACTGATAGAAATATTTTCTTCTTACCTTTCACCCTTTCCTGAAATTGTGCTTTTGAGTTCTGCTCTCTGTACCCTCTGGTCAAACCTATCACAGCTATTATAGTCTGTAAAATTCATTGCTCTATAATGATATAGCTGAAGCTAACCACAGATGCAAAAGAGTATTGTTCAGTAGTGCTACTGGAAATTTTACTCATAAGAATCATTTAAGTTAATAGCACTCCAAGGTTTCACTTGCCCATTGCCCTGCAGGTAAAATGAGCTGGTGGCACTAGTTTTAATGAGTCTTCTCTGTTCTCAGTGCTGAAAATTCAGCTAAAGCTGTAGGATTTCTTATTCTGGTATTTTTGAATAAGGTGGATTCACTTTCTGATCTCTATCAGATACCCCAAAATGCCAAATGAAAAGGTTAACGTATGATTGGTTTGCCATTAATTTCAGGCAATGAGAAGGATTGTATCTTTTATATTGTTTGCTTTCCAGAAATGCATGCCTATTTTGTTTAAACGAAACTAGTCAGCATGTGTTAAACATTTTTCATATCCATTTGGAAGTACCAATGCAATGCAAATGCAATCAGCATTTGATTCAGGAGAATAAAACTTGAAAGAATGAAGATTTCTAATACTTGTATAGAAAGATTTGATTTCAAAAGAGGAAGAGGCAGACTACAGCTAGTATTAACATTAGGCCTACATTTAAATTAATTGTGGATTTTTAGGTCTTTACTGCTACTTATATTTCTTGATCTTCTTTATTGTTTACAACACAAGCATATAGGAAAGTTATACCTCCATCAGGAATAATACTGGAAAGTGTAATCTATCAATGAGAGGCTAATAGGAGAATGATGGAAAGCTGAAAGTAACATTGAGTTTTGCAAATCTTTGCTATAAGTCATGAAAAAAAAATACATGTTGCTTTCAATTGTGAAAGCTGGAACTTGGAGACATCCAACCATATATGCTAAGGATCTAGTTCATCTGATTTCAACAAATCCAAAACCAGAAGAAGAGAAGGAATATATAGCCAATGAAGGCCTGAGAGCTCATCATCTTTGAAGAAGTGGAGACTTTCAGAAAACATGAGGGTATTTTTATCATCTATTTTCCTGGTAAGTGCCAGCCCTCTCACTGGACATTACCCTTTAAGCAGCTTTCCAATTAAACCTGATCTCCAGCTTCCAATTTCTTCCAGCCGAAGCTGCAAAGACATTGGATTCCAAGCAGACTGGCCATCCTGTTCTTGCATCCACATTTTATGTATATTCCTACCTATTCATAGGTGTTTTATTTCTTCTGGTCCTTGTGATTTTTATATCTACTATATAATCTCTGCAAATATTAATAAGTAAAGTTAAGGTAAAGATATTTAAATGTATTATTTGCTTGGGTCTTGCCATATAGCTTTAGAACAGATGTTTACTACTGAAGGGAGCCGAGGTGGCGTGGTGGGGAGCCGAGGTGGCGCAGTGGTTAGGGTGCAGTACGGCAGGCCACTTTAGCTGACTGTGATCTGCAGTTCAGCGGTTCAAATCTCACCGGCTCAAGGTCGACTCAGCCTTCCATCCTTCCGAGGTGGGTGAAATGAGGACCCGGACTGTGGGGGCAAGTTGCTGACTCAATTTGCTAAAAAAAAAAAATTGTAAACTGCTTAGAGAGGGCTGAAAGCCCTATGAAGCGGTATATAAGTCTAATAAATAAATAAATAAATAAATAAATAAATGTAAAGTAGCAAACATGATGATTGGATGTGCTGGGAAAGAGAAATTCTTAAAGGAATTGATGAGATAATAAAATAAGTTATGGAGCCAAGGACTCAAAAATGTCCTGTTGTTAATAGGGATTAATATTGCAATAGGTTCTGGAGTTAGGATTGCTCTGTCTTCAATGTGTCACTGCACTTCTGCTGGGATTAAATTGTGGTTTGACCATTCTTGGTTCTGCATTCTGAAAATCCTGAGACAAGAGTTGTCTAAAAGCCTTTCTTCCCCGGGGCAATTTTACTTTTTATGTAGACACTGCCGATAGTAGGAACACAGTGTAAATTGGGTCAATTGAGGAAAGTGTCAATAAAAGCCTTATGCCTCTATGAACAAATTGGCACTCTATGGGGAATTCTCTCAGCCTTAACCATAAGCAGAGTGGGAAATGGTTGGATAGGTATCCAAAATTCAATATACTATTCACATACATACATACACACATTCACAAGAGATTTCTTAGCTTTGGTTCACAGGACATGGGAGCATACAACATTTACCCCATCTAGTGAAATCAGAATAATGAGTGATGTAGCTATCCTTATCTGTAAAACCAGCATTAAAGTCTCCTATTTAGATTAATTGACACCATTTGTCAGCTGTGACCAGGGGAGCTTTTGCCCAGGTTCGCCTGGTGCACCAGTTGCGGCTCTATCTGGACCGGGAGGCACTCCAAATGGTCACTCATGCCCTCAAGACTCGACTACTGTAACACGCTCTACATGGGGCTGCCCTTGAAAAGTGTTCAGAGACTACAATTGGTCCAGAATGCAGCCACGCGAGCGATACTGGGTGTACCTAGATACATCCATGTTACACCTATCCTCCGTGAGCTGCACTGGCTTCCTATTGGTCTCCGTACACACTTCAAGGTGCTGGTTATCACCTTTAAAGCCCTACATGGCTTAGGACCTGGATATCTCCGTGACCGCCTCCTGCAACATACCTCCCAGCGTCCGATAAGATCTCACAGGGTGGGCCTTCTCCGGGTGCCATCGACTACACAATGTCGTCTGGCGGCTCCTCGGGGGAGAGCCTTCTCTGTAGCTGCCCCGGCCCTATGGAACGATCTACCCCCTGAGATCTGGACCCTCCCTACTCTCTCGGCCTTCCGGAAGTCTGTTAAGACCTGGCTGTTCCGGCAGGCCTGGGGCTGCTGATCTCTGATTGAGCTTCAGCCCCATTAACATCGAGTGTATGTTGTGTCCTTTTTTAATCCACTGTTTTGTATTTTAACTTTTTTAGTATTTGTTTTTAAACTGTTTTTATGTAAGCCGCCCGGAGTCCTTCGGCATTGGCGGCATACAAATCTATTAAAACTTAAACTTTAGAAAGCAAAAAAAGAGACTTGATTACTCAGTTTCCCCCTGATGTGAGAGTTCTGTTTCATAATGTTCCCGTACAGTAAAGCTCATGATATTGGTTTCTCTTTGGATTATAATTTTTGAGATGGTTGTTACAAATGACCATGGCTCCATACATCTATACCTGTGTGTTAAAATTCTTGACACTTTTCTGGATGATATATATGGTCTCAGAGGGCATATATAGCTTAAAGGAGAGGCTACGGTTGCTGTTAAAAAATGAAAAAGCAAAATACTAATATCTAAAGCTTGAGATAAGGTGCTATATTAAATCCTAAAAACATCCTGAAAATTAAATTACACATTGCTGAGTAGTGGGGCCAACTACCTACCAGCAACAAAATCAATAATGGATTTGGCTGCAGACCAAACATACCCCCAGCAGTTCCTTGAGCTCACCTTTGCTATAAATTGTTATTCACTGAGGAGCAATAATTATATTCTTCACAAGCGATGACATCATGGAGCTAGACTTGATATATATTTATGCATCTGCATCTCCAATTAATTTAAATTTTTCAAACACAGAAAACAGATGCAAGCATAGGCAGTCACAACAGAGCCATCACTAATACTGTCACACACAAAGTGAGAGAGATTAAAACTTTTATAAAGGTTCTGAAGGCTGACATTTCGGCATTTTATCACAAGAAATAGTGTTTTGAACAGGCCTTATAAGTTGTATTATATTTTGCAATTTATCTTCCCTAACTTGCACATTTTCTAGACCAGGAGTAGTCAACCTTTTTATACCTACCGCCCACTTTTGTATCTCTGTTAGCAGTAAAATTTTCTAACCGCCCACCGGTCCCACAATAATGGTGATTTATAAAGTAGGGAAGTAACGTTACTTTTTAAAATGTATAAAGCAGAGTTACAGCAAACCCCTACCGCCCACCATGAAAGCTGGAACGCCCACTAGTGGGCGGTAGGGACCAGGTTGACTACCACTGTTCTAGACAGTCTGAAATAGCATAATGGACAGAATATTTAAAAATTCCTTTAGATCTAGTATACAGGTAGACCAGAGGTGGGTTCCTACCAGTTCGCACCTATTCAGTAGAACCGGTTCGTCAAATCTACCAAACCGGTTAGAAGAGGTTCCACCAGTGGACCCGGAAAGCAGGCCACACCTACAGAAGAGGTTCCAAACATTTTTGAAACCCACCACTGGTCCTTGGATATGATTATTCTACACTATCATGCTCATATTTATAAAACTCAGTGCCTCTGTGAAAGGTAAGGATGACTACTGCGTTTGTGGTGCAATCAGAACATTGTGTGTGTTGAAGTTGTTTTAACGCAAACCTATTAGATCACACAGATTAGGCCTCCTCCGAGTTCCATCCGCCAGTCAGTGTCGACTGGCAACTTCGCGGAGGAGAGCCTTTTCAGTAGTAGCTCCGACCCTTTGGAACGATCTCCCCATGGAGATTCGCACCCTCACCACCGTCCAGACCTTCCGCACAGCCCTCAAGGCCTGGCTATCCCGTCAGGCCTGGGGATAAAGATTCTAATCCGTCCCCACCCGAATGATGAATGAATGTTGTGTTCTATTTTTACTTATGTATTGTCTCATGTCTTGTCTTGTATTCCCCTCCCCACAAATTGTAAGCCGCCCTGAGTCTCCTCAGGGAAAAGGGCGGCCTATAAATAATAAACAAACAAACAAACAAACAAACAAAGATGACTTTTAAAAAACAAGTTTACATCATATTCTTATGCAGGCCAGTGCTGTGTGTGAGGTAATTTAAGGTGGTTCTGACAAGTGTCGTCGGCATCTTCATATCCGGTCACATGGGCGGAAAGCCACTCCCATCCGGTCACATGGGCGGAAAGCCACTCCCATCCAGTCACATGGGTGGCAAGCCACCCCCACAAAGGAGGCCACACCCACAGAGGAGGTTCGAACAATTTTTGAAACCCACCACTGAGGTAGACCATGACTTACAACCATTCATTTAGTGATTGTTCAAAGTTATGACTGTGCTGAAAAAAAGTGATTTATGACCAGACTTTGCACTTATGATCGTTGCAGTGTCCCTGCAGTCACATGATCAAAATTTGGGCTCTTGGCAACCAGTGTGGATCTCTGATGATTACAACATTCCATCATTGGTCACATAATTGTTGCTAGTTGACCTTCTTAACCAAACAACTGACAAACAAAGTCAATGAGACAAGCCAGATTTACTGACTGCATCCTTAATGACTATGGCAGTTCATGAAATCAAGCCGAACTCACTCAATAACTTAGCAATGGAAGTTCTGGTCCCAATTGCGGTTGTACGTCAAGGACTTCCTCTATAGCAGGGTGTCAAACTCGGATCACCACATTGTTGTCACACAGTGATGGGTTCCTACCTGTTCAGCCAAACCAGTAATAGCTTGACGGCATGGATCGCTGGAACCAGCAGTGACGCAGGCCTGTCATGCCCCCCAACCAGTTCTCACGGCAGCGGCATCTGCGCTGCCATATTGTTTTTGGCTTCTGCGCATGCGCAGAGCAATTTTCATTGTACTGCTCATTCTCAAGCAGCGCGCATCAATCACATGCATGTGTGGCACGTCCCTGAGCAAACCAGCAGTAGCGGCAGCCGGAACCCACCACTGTTGTCACGTGACATATCATGATTTTTTTTCCCTTCGCTAAAATATGGGTGAGTGTGACCAGTCTGTGGCACATACAGCAGTGGTGGGTTTCAAAAATTGTTCAAACCTACTCTGTGGGTGTGGCCTCCTTTGTGGGAATGGCTTGCTGCCCATGTGATCAGATGGGAGTGGCTTGCCGCCCATGTGACCAGATATGAAGAGGCCGACGACGCTTGTCAGAACCACCTTAAATTCAGTTAATATTTTTAAAGGAATCATATCAAAATGATGCTATTGGTTCACCTGCAGCCTATGGGATCCACTTCTTACTCTGTTTTTTTTTACCTTCTACCTTTTTCTACCTTAATCCTTCAAGACTTCAGTTGAAGTAAAAGATTTGTCCTATACACAGTACACTGCCTATATACTGCTTACATAAATGTTTACGTACGGTTATATTAATGTTGAGACCTACTTGCAACAAATTCCATTTCAGTTCTATTAACGTGGACTGCTGGACTAACCCATTTCAACCGTGCTCTAATGATTTTAGACTTCTTCTTTCCTTACTTGTAATTTACACAAAGAGAAGAACTTTCAGATTTATTATCTCAAGTGCAGTTAGGTCTGTACAAATGCGTGTTTAAAAAAGCATATATAAGATTTTAGTAGAGCTACAAGAAACATCTGACTCATATCATTTGATATAGGAGAAAGGGAGAGAAGTTCGACAGACGGTGTTCCCAGAATACTATGTTTGGTATTAATGTGCCAAGCAACAGTTTTCAAAGAACGCACGCTAGCAAATATCTCTTCTGCAATCCTTGGAAGAGTCAAAAGTGAAAACCTTTTCAATTTTTACAACCATGCCTCTGTGGTGGACCGAGTCATTTCGCAGACTTCTGAGGCAATTTGTCTAGGATCGAGCTATTTCCCCCAGCATCTTGAAAAATCAACATTTCTTTATGTTCCAAAGGCTCACCAACAAAATGAACAAAAGAAAAAACTGTCTCTAAATGTTAAGCAAAATCCAATTCAGACTTGGAGGAGGAGGCAAAAAAAGAAGAACATGATGTACAATCTCCTTTGGGTAGCCTTAGAGATAGCTTTTTCCATTTGCAAGAATGGGCATTTCTGATTTTTCTACGTTAATATTGGTTAAAATGTTAAATGTAAAATGTTCGCTAACATTTAACCTTTAGGTTTTATGTCAAAAGTAGAGTAACAGGTGCTTTGGTTCCCAGTATTCCCTTCTTTTTCCAAGTGTTTATATCAGCTTTTCTCAACCTTGGCGACTTTAAGTCCTGTGGACTTCAACTCCCAGAATTCTGGAAGTTAAAGTCCACAGGACTTAAAATCGCCAAGGTTGAGAAACACTGGTTTATATGTTTATCCATAAACCCCTTTGTCCTGGTTTAGATAAATGTGAAAAGTGGACAAACTGGTATCCTGAAGATGCTTCATCCTCAAACGAAGGCCTAGCAGAAATATACTACGTGAAAGCTCTAATCCAAAACCAATGGAAGGCACCCAGAATGCTGATCCCTCATATTTGATCATTTTCATTCTTTAAATAACAAGATAAACCTGTCCTATGAAATCCAATTTGCTGTAGTAGTTAAGGCAGGGGTGTCAAACTCGAGGCCCATGGGCAGAATCCGGACCACATGATACTTAGATCTGGCCGCCCTGGAAACATTGAAGGACTGACCAATGGTGCCTCTGCCAATGAAATGAAAACAGAGCCCTCCCAAGCTCTGTTTTCGCTGGCAGAATGCTTGGGCCACCACAGGTGCCCCCAACATGAGTAACATTGAGCTGGCCATGTCCCCCACCAAGGTCAAACAAATCCCTGAAGTGGCCCTCAATGAAATGGTTAAGGCATCTGGCTAAAAACAGGGATATCATGATACAGATCTTGCCTTAGGCAAAAAGCTAGCTGGGGGCCAGTAATACTCTCTCAACCCCAAGAAGAAAGTTATGGCAAATCACTTCCAAAGCTATGCCAAAGAAAACTGAAGAAACTTGCCTTGGAGCAATGACTCCAAAACCAAAACACAAAACCAAAAACATGATAGGCTTTTGTTCACCTTTATTCTGAAAAAGTAATAATTGGAGAGCGAAAGAATGTGGTGCTAAAGTAACCAGAGAAAACAACAATGGTACAACTAGCAAATGTTTGAAGACATCAATGTGTAATCACACTAGATAGGTATAGAGAAACTGGGATACTTAAGAAATATTATATACAATTCATGGACACTTATGTCATTGGTTACAATCCATAGGATTTATGGAGATCAAAGACCATAACTTAATGAGAATACACTAAGCTTGCTAAAGAAACCAATATTACCCTTAATCATATCATGCCAAATGTGATCCCATTTATTGATACAAAAAGAGCCACTGCTCACTTTTGACCTTTCCAAATGTAAATGTGGTTTAAATCAGTGAAATCCTGGAAAAAGAAAAGGGAAATTTGTCTCGTTCAGTTGAGGTGTCTCTACAACACAAATTCTTCTTCACCGTCTCTTGACATTTTTCTAGAATTTAATCCCAAACTTTTATTGAGCAATCCCTCCAGCACTTGAGCAAAAAGTGTTGCCCAAACTATCATATAGTAAATGTTCTAAGATTAAAACTGTAATTTATGAGAAATATTATTGTAAATTTCAAGTTAAGGCTCTCGTAAAAAATTAACTGAGCATATTTTGAACTACGTTAGATCGGCGGCACAAAAATAATTTAAAAGGACCTATTTTCGCAAACAACTCTAAGAGCCAAAACTTAACTTTTGTAAAAAATAAAAATAAAAATCTTTTTGTGTGGCATTAATACTCAGCTCCTTCTATATGTTATCTATATTTTTCTTGTTGACATTCAACCAATTCAGAGCTAAAAATCTATCCTACATTTTTTTCTCTCCAGGTCATAAATCATAAAAAGGTTATATTTTATGAAAGCTGAAGCTGAGAAGTAAACAGCATATTTGTATCAAAAGAGTTTCATCTATTAAACAGCAGTGACAGGACCCTCTGGGCCAAAATCTAGTTTTCTTACTTAAAAAGCTTAGTTCTTTTGTAGACTCCTGCAGGGACCTATAACAGTTGGAATTGGGTTTTTTTATGCCTCTGAGGCCTCCAAATGAATGTTACAGTTTTCCATTATTTTCTTTTTTCTTCTGAGAAAACTAGGCTACCGACTTATTGCCTAAAACCTACACCCTGAGATTGTTCTGTTGTAAAATCTGTCTTCTACCTTAAGTTCAGCATTTCTCAGCATCTTCCAAATTTCTTTGGCTTCACCATTGCATTTGAACATCGACCAAAGAATCAGAAGACAGGATCACTGATTAGAGGACTTACAATTTAATTGTAAATAGTTTGAATTTTTTTTCCCCTGTGGATACTGTCATTAGATAATCTAATATATTTAAAAATAGAAAGATAGAGATTATATGGATATAAAGACTATCTTGAGAAAATTATTTTTGTATAATAAATTGTGGTTCCATGTTCTTGTATTATAAGACTATATGTCTCATTCAACTCAGTCATTGCATAAGAATCGAATCACTATGGGTCATTCTGACGTGATATATTGTCAGTTCGCACCGGTTCGCACGTGCTACCGCTACCGAATTGGTAATGAAGAGAATAGGATATCATTACTGCACTAGGTTGCCGAGGTGGCACAGTGGTTAAATGCAGCACTGCAGGCTACTTCAGCTGACTGCAGTTCTGCAGTTCGGCTGTTCAAATCTCACCAGCTCAAGGTTGACTCAGCCTTCCATCCTTCCGAGGTGGGTAAAATGAGGACCCGGATTGTTGTTGGGGGCAATATGCTGACTCTGTAAACCGCTTAGAGAGGTCTGAAAGCCCTATGAAACGGTATATAAGTCTAACTGCTATTGCTATTGCTATTTACACATAAAATAGATGTGTTCCAGTGACGTGCGGTGAGGTTTATGGCTGGTGAGGCAGAAAGAAAGAAAGCGGCTTTTGCCTGCCCCGCAGCTATGTCTGACATAGAGGCGGGGCCGGCAAAAGAAAGCCAGCGGCGGGCTGGCACTTTCTTTCTTTTGCCCAGAGGCGGGCAGCTGCAGCCTCTGGGCAAAAGAAAGAAAGCGGCAGCCCGCCAGCAGTTTCAGGTAAAAGACCCGCCTCTGCTGGCGGGCTGCCCCAGACACAGAGAAAGAAAGCAGGCAGGATGCCCTCCCTGCCTCTCCTACCTCCTTTCCCTCTCTTCACTCTCAAACAAATTCTCTCTCAAATTGAGCGAGAGTTTGTTTGAGTGAAGAAACAAACACGCACACGCGCGCGCACACACACACAAATTACTTACAATTACTTACAAATTACATTAATTTTGAATTCCTCCCCCTCCCTCCGACCCACATACCCTTTCCAGCTGTTTCACAGAGGATTTCAACTCTCCTCTTGTCTGCCATCATGAAAATGTAAAAATGTAAAAGGAAAAAGGCAACAGCTGCAGAGGTCAGGCTGGGTTAGTTGCTGCCAGAGTCCCCAATGGATGACTCTGCTTAACTGTTTAAAAAAGGCTCTGAAAAACGCCCTCTACAGGAGGAGGCGAGAGAACCACGTGCCTCATCTACATAAGGAATTTTTCGGCTTTTAACCCTTGCTTAACTCTTCTCAAGTGATCATAAAGTCAGACTAAATGAGGCACATGGTTCTCCTGCCTCCTCCTGTAGAGGGCACTTTTTTAGAGGCTTTTTTAAACAGTTAAGCACTAAGCAGAGTCATCCACTGTGACTCTGGCAGCAACTACCTCAGCCTTTTTCCTTTTACATTTTTTTTTCATAATGACAGTGACTAATTTCTTTTCATGATGACAGTGGTGAGGCCCTGCCTCCCCTGCCTCCCCTGACTGCACATCACTGATTTGTTCCCATATGCGCTTCCCATCATTCCAAATAATATTTTACCTCAACTGATGTTATATTGCCCTGGCAACAAAACATCTTCTGATATTTTTGATTGCTTGATATAAACCACTGGTATTATCTATTGAAAAGTTCATGATGATGATAAACCTTATCGAAGGAATAGAAATTGCATTTGAACAGTTTCCATTCATGATCATGTGAGATATACAGAAAATCTTTAGACATTTGTGCAAAAAGAATGCAGCAATAAACAAGGAATGAAATTTAGCTGCCTTCAGAAGCTAGAGGGTTTGATATAAAACCTATCATAAAAACAAAATGCTTTGTTTGCAGTCAATTATATGGTTTATCATAAAAACTCATTCTCCCCTCTCCCACCCCGAATCCAGAAAATTCTGTCATGAGGAGAAAAAAAGCAAGAAAAAAAATAAGAAATAAGGAAAGCGGGAAGTCAGTCAAAAAACAAGACAGTTCTAATTCACCAATTTTAGCTGTCTGCAATAAATGTAATTTGTATAAGCCTTTCAGGATTCTGGCAAATGATAACGTATATTTTAGGAAGCTAAATTTAGCCTACATTATTAATATTAACCAAAAATATCTGATGAAAGTGAGTTTGAGCAAGACTCCTAATTACAACACAGAATTATATATTACTATAAGCCAGAACAGAATCAGCACTTTAATGTAAGAAAACTGTTATCTGAATCTCAAATGAAATTCTCCACATTTGAATTCTAGGATTTTTCCTCCATGGACAGCAGTGGTGGGTTTCAAATTTTTTTAGAACCTCTTCTGTAGGTGTGGCCTGCTTTGTGGGAGTGGTTGGCCAGCTGAGGTGGTGCAGTGGTTAGGATGCAGTACTGCAGGCCACTTCAGCTGACTGTTATCTGCAGTTCAGCGGTTCAAATTTCACCGGCTCAAGGTTGACTCAGCCTTCCATCCTTCTGAGGTGGGTGAAATGAGGACCCAGACTGTGGGGGCGATATGCTGACTCTGTAAACCACTTAGAGAGGGCTGAAAGCTTTATGAAGCGGTATATAATTGCTATGTGACTGGGTGGGAGTGGCTTGCCAGCAATGTGACTGGGTGGGCATGGCCAACTTGAAAAATGTGGTGAAACTCACTTAACAACGCTCTTGCTTAGCAACCAAAATGTTGGCTCAGGAACTCTGGCATTTGAAGCATGCAAGTCTTAAAGCTGTCAAGTTACAAGACCCTTGCACTCCTAACCCTTTAGAAAAAAAAAACCGGGATGTTCAAACTTGACAGCTTTAAGACTTTAAGGTTTAGATAGGACTCTTAGAGGTGGGGCGGGGTGATTGGTGAGCCAGCCAATCAGTGAACGGCAGGCGGGGCAAGCATGGTGCGAACGGGCGGGGGAAGGGAGCTGGAACTGGTTCTAAACAGCATGGTAGATTTGTGGAACCTCTTCTATAGAAGAGGTTAGAACTGGCAGGAACCCACCCCTGATGGACAGCTATTAAAATCACATGGCTACATAGATATAGTTGCTTCTCTGTTCTTTCTTTTTGTGATGGAGATTTAAATCAGGGATGGAAATATTTGGGGTGGCTGCTTCACAAACTCACATGATCTAGCCTAGGTTTTTCTTTTTTCTGAATTTTGGAGAAGGAACTTGCAGGTTGTTGGATGAAAATGCTGGTGATATATTATTATTAATATTTTCTTAGAGCTTAAGCTTCCATTTCTCATGTTTTCTGACTTGTATGAAGCCTGACACCAATTTTCACAAATAATGGTCAGAAAGGGCCCCAGAGGCTGTTTAAAAAATGAGGTCACAATCCTTTCTAAGAAAGTATTAGGGATGATGCATGAATGAAATTGATCCATCTCTGCAGTGACATCTAATAAAATAAGCACACAGTGTAACAAATAATGCAAAATGCCTTTCAGCTTTATTTCTAAGTGACATGAAAATAACCAAAATATTCAACCAATTGCCCTGGATCTTCCCAAAATTATTTATGATTTTCAAACTGTAAAATACATTGAATAAGAAAACTAGTCTGTGCAATCTTTTGAAACCATAAATGATTTTAGCCCAAATCCTGAAAGATTTGACCAAGGATATGGATTGCTCTTCTATCTATAACAGTACAGATCAGAGGTGGGTTTCTACTAATTCGGACAGGTTCAGCTGAACCAGTGGTATGGCGGCTTGGGTTATTGGAAACGGCAGTGACCCAGGCCTACCACACCCCCAAATTGGTTCCCTGGTCACCGCCATCATCTTGTATTTGAGTTCTGTGCATCTGCAGAACAATTTTAATTGAACTACTCGTGCACGCGCAACACACATCCAGCATGTGCACAAGTGAACCGGCAGTAAAGCCGTCCAAACCTACCTCTGATACAGACAGATATCCCAGATAAATGCTAAATCTTAAATGTGGTATAAGGATTAAAAATAAAACAAAAAGAGTAGATTTGAAGCTGCCTTAAATTGTGCATTACGTTGTTTTTGTTGTTTTTTGATAGCGCACTTTCATCAGCGCACATTTGTCAATGCGCTTCTGTGCTCATTCGTCAGCGCAATTTCGACCTTGTGGTTTTCTCACCACGATTTTGTTGGCGCACTTTTGTTGAGCGCGCATTTGTCGGTGAACCAAACACAAAATAACAATGTCCATTTCAGTCCCAGGAGTCCACAAACAAATTGGAAAAGATTGGGGGGAAAATATAATCGTCCAACTATTTTTGTAGCATAAAATTTTGAAAGTAATAAAGAGATGGAAATCATGGACGTAACTCAACCATAAAATGTACACTGGAAGATTCCTTCCTACGGTCATTTGACAACAGCTTGCTTCATAGAAATTCTAAAGTTCTAAATTAGAAAGATACCTTAAATAATGTAATAACCATCTGAAAGGCCATTTTTTTAAAAAAATAACATCTAGATAATCTTGGATGCTATACTTAGATTTGGGCAACTCGAAAGCCACACGTGTGGGACAGCCAGACAGTTAGAAATGGTTGGGTTTTGTAAGTTATTGAAGGTTTTGTTTATTGCTCCGATGTGATATATCTGTTGTAAGCTCATAGTACAGGTAAAAACTGAAGGATTGCAGCAGTGGTGGGTTTCAAAAATTGTTCGAACCTAGTCTGTGGGTGTGGCCTCCTTTGTGGGAGTGGCTTGCCGCCCATGTGACTGGATGGGAGTGGCTTGCCGCCCATGTGACAGGATAGGAAGATGCCGACGACACTTGTCAGAACCACCTTAAATTACCTCACACACAGCACTGGCATGCATAAGAATATGATGTAAACTTGTTTTTTAAAAGGCATCTTTGGTTTGCGTTAAAACAACTTCAACACACGCAATGTTCTGATTGCACCACAAACGCAGTAGTCATCCTTACCTTTCACGGAGGCACTGAGTTTTATAAACATGAGCATGATAGTGTAGAATAATCATATCCAAGGACCAGTGGTGGGTTTCAAAATTTTTTGGAACATCTTCTGTAGGTGTGGCCGGCTTTCCGGGTCCACTGGTGGAACCTCTTCTAACCGGTTCGGTAGATTTGACGAATCGGTTCTACCAAATAGGTGCGAACTGGTAGGAACCCACCTCTGGCTTCTACTAATCATCATCAGGTGAAGACCTGAGGTTTACAAAAGGGGGCTTCTTTGGCTAGCCCACTGACAGATTTGTGAGATAGCCCAGATAAGAAGCAGAAATAGGCATATTCTTTATTGTCAGATTACATTAACAGAATCCTATTCCTCAAATTTTCTCTGCCAAAACTAGGGAGCTTCTCCCCAAGTTGTTTGGCCACCCTTCCACCGTCAGGCTCAAATTTTGTTTATCAGACCATTATCTAGACTGTGGCCCTTCTTCCTGTGTCCCAAAGTCATTCCCACATACCACTCCTTAGTAATACAGAAGAATTTGTTTTCTCTTGCTTTAAATGAAAATTTCTAAACAAGCATCTCAATAAAATAAAGTATTTCCGTGAAACATTAAGAAGAGTTTGAAAATAGTCTCAGTTGCTGATTCATGGAACTTGGTACGCAATCTTCTTCATTAGAGGTTTTTAAGGACCCTTCACCTATTAATAGTGGATTTCTATAGTTGTATTATCAACCTTTTCAGTATGCTTGGGAAACCAAGCATATTTGCACAATAATGAAAGATAAATTAAGCATCCAGTCCTTTGAATAATCTCGGCTCTAAAGTCCTTTGAATTTTCCAGAACATCTTGCACGCTGCTGTTTAAAAGCAAGAAAATAATCTTGCTTTGGACAGCCCATGTCCAACCTTTTAAAATCTCTCACTACTATTAAAATTAGTTCACCTTAAGCTATTAAAAGATGATAGATCTGGCCCTTTCTGAATGGTGTAATTTATGGTGTAGAATATCTGGATATTAAACTATTATTACCTCCAAAGAAGCGTTAGCAAATTCACCACCTCTAAAACTCGCAGAACAATCACCAACAATTAACGAAATGATACATCACAGTCGCAGTAATTTTTACCTACCTCGAAAATATATATTTGCTCTTTTGATGTCCTGTGTGAATAGGACTGTTTTATGTGAGTGATGACGGGCTAAACAATAGTTCAGAGTTGTAGTATAGAACTCAATTTGCTGGAACTATCATCTGAAAGGCTTGGACAATTTATTGAATGCTGCAGATGAAAGAAAAAAAGGAGAGAAAGGGGGAAAAATTAAAAACTGACCACTTCTAAAAATGAAGAAAATGGGGCAGTAAAAGGCATTGTAATATACTTTAATCTTCCTTAATGCAGAAAAAAAATATGGAATGCCATTAAAGCTGCCTTTGAAATAGATGTGTCCATATTGCTTGAACACCAAAACCTAGTTAATGAATCTATTGTGAAGGCAAATAAACAGAATAGCAGTGGAGAAGAAGAGATCTATGCATTAGACCAGCTTATTCAGAAGATGAAAGGGGGAGAAAAATTAAAGTTAAATTTATATAAATACTAGATCTGTGGAAAATATTGCAGCTGAGAGAGAGGGGAGAGAGGGAGAGAGAGAGAGAGAGAGCATGGAAAGTTGGATGAGAAGGTTGTGATATAGCTGAATTCACAATTGATCAGCTGGTCTGGGGTGATGGTTTGCATACAAAAGTGAAGTCAGACAAGATGAAAGCTTTTGGAGGGCCCAGTAATTAACATTTTAAAAGGTTTTTAAGCAACAAAATAATCCTTCCACAATAACATCAATTTGATCGTTTTATTTGAGAAATTAAATGGGTTGCAAGTGTTCATTTGTTAGAAGTGGTGTTGACGGTATTTCGAAGGAGTTATCAAACCCCGTTCCAATGTTAATAGTTTTCAGATGGATTCAACGTGTGGGAAAGATAAATGAACCCAACAGAGATCCATCTGAAATACCTCCTGAAATAAATAACACTTGGGGCAACCTTCTGCATATTCAAATCTTTATCAAAGCATTTTATTCTTGAAAGCCCTTGCACAGATGCTCTGGCGTGCACACATATATGGATTTCTAGATGGGTAGGGACAATTGCTCAGGTCAGAACTCCATAGATAAAAGTGGGGATATAAATGAAGAGTTTTCCATGGTGCTATAATAAATAGCACTGTTTCTGATTGCACAAAGCCTTATATTCATTCAAAGCCTGGGCAGCTTTCAGTAGAAATAACTACCCGGATAGATCTGCAGCCACCACTTCCTTAATGAGAAAGGAATCTTGCCTGGATGGCACAACTCCCTTTGCAGCCCACGATGATGAACAGAAGGTATACAGAATTAAATCAAAGGTGGGTTTCTACCAGTTCGCACCAGTTCGGTAGAACCGGTTCGTGAAATCTACGGAAGAGGTTCCAAAATTTTTTGAAACCCACCACTGACACACACACACACACACACACACACAGAGAGAGAAAGAGAGAGAGAGAGAGAGAGAAAGAGAAAGAGAAAGAGAAAGAGAAAGAGAAAGAAAGGAAGAAAGGAAGAAAGAAAAAAAGAAAAAAAGAAAAAAAGAAAAAAGAAAGAAAAAGTGAGAGATGAAAGAAAAAAAGGAAAAAGGGACAGAGAGACGAAAGGAAGGAAAGAGAGAGAGAGAGAGAGAGAGAGAGAGAGAGAGAGAGAGAGAGAGAACACATGCCGACAAGCCACTCCCACCAGGTCACATGGCCAGCAAGCCACTCCCACAAAGGAGGCCACACCCACAGAGTAGGTTCGAAAATTTTTTGAAACCCACCACTGAATTAAATCCTGTTTACATACAATACAGTTTTAGGCTCAATTAATAGTAATTAAAAGCTAGCATTAAAATAAAATGCTGCTCCTTTTGATATGCTGATAGTTAATGGCAGTGAACCACTTTAAAAGTATCTTAAGAATACATTTAATTTTAGTCCAGAAGTCCTACAGAAACTTCAGCAGAAAGTTTTGTGGTGCATCTCTAAGACAAAATAGGTTCAGACTCTTTAGCTAAACTTCCACTTCAGGTGTTCACAGTTATTTTTCACCTAGTTATGATGAAAACCTCACAATCCCAAAGCTAAAATATAATCTAACATACAAATCTATCTTGGGTTATTAGATGAATTTCTTTTAACAATTTTGTGCATTCCATTTTTGGTCTCAAAAGGGATATTCCAGAACCAAGACCATATTTCAAGTTAAAACAGCAAGAGGGGGGAAAAAAACTTTCCCAGATGAAATACGTTTTTAAGGCAAACAAATGCATAATAGATTGCAGTAGCAATAGATGTTAATGTATGAGTGTTGATCATTCAACCTTATCTCATAATTTTCAATTATCTCAAATGTAAATACTTCCTGGTTTTCCATGTAAAGAAAAATAGTGATAATCACATTTATATAACTGCATTTGGGATCCTGAGGTGGACCAAGATTGTGAAGCTTATTCTCAACTGAGCTACTCATGAATTCTTAGCTAAGTATGCCAACCAGGCTTGAAAATTTGGGCTTGGACAACCTAGAACCATACCCAAAATTATCTGCTAGAACGTCCTATCTTTTAATGACTACTTCAGCTTCAATCGCAATAATACACGAGAACATAATAGATACAAACTCAAGGTAAACCGCTTCAAACTTGATTGCAGAAAATACAATTTCAGCAACCAAGTGGTCAATGCCTGGAATGCTCTACCTGACTCTGTTGTTATTTCTTCAAACCCCCATAACTTTAACCTTAAACTGTCTACTGTTGACCTCACCCCATTGCTAAGAGGTCAGTAGAGGCGTAAATAAGTGCACCAGCGTGCCTAACATCCCTGTCCTACTGTTCCCATTTATTTGTACCCATTTCCTGTGTTCTTATTCATGTTTATTCTTATTCCTCTTATCTAGAGCCGAGGTGGTGCAGTGGTTAGGGTGCAGTACTGCAGGCCACTTCAGCTGACTGTTATCTGCAGTTCAGCAGTTCTAATCTCACCGGCTCAAGGTTGACTCAGCCTTCCATCCTTCCGAGGTGGGTAAAATGAGGACCCAGACTGTGGGGGCGATATGCTGACTCTGTAAACCGCTTAGAGAAGGCTGAAAGCCCTATGAAGCGGTATATAAGTCTAACTGCTATTGGTATTGCTATTGCTATCTTGTACATGAGTGACAAAATAAGTAAGTAAGTAAGTAAGTAAGTAAGTAATAAAGTAACAGCTCAGCACAGGGAAGTCACAGAGAAGCATAAGACTTGCCACCCAATGAAGGTTGCATCTAGAAACTGCTCTCAGAAGCACCAAAGAATTTGTTCCTGGGAGGAGCCTGCTGGTGGTGGCAGCAAAAAATCAGCTGCCTCCGAATTCCTGGCTACGTACCTGTTTAGAGGATCTTCCATCTGACGTCTTATCAGGTTTTCTTATCCTTCAGGCAAGAAGGAAAGAAGAAACTGTTTTGCTGGCAAATGCTCTTCGATTTTTGCAGCTTTGTGCTTGCAAGGAAAGGGGGGCTAGCCCAAGGCAGAACGGCTGTCCGTGCTGGGAACTTCAAACTGCCTTGTGCAGGACAAAGTAGGTCTCCCCCACTCTGCTCAAAGTTTTGTTTGATTTAATCTTATCACGAGCTGAATCCGTTTACTGCGTGGACAATAATTGTTTATCAACATTTTAGCTTCTTTTCTTTTTCTCCTCCGAAAAATTATTTACTTAGAGGCTTTTAAAATGGCGCCGAGCAGGCTGGTTTCTCCGGTAATAACGAACACTTTTTGCTAATCCTCACAAGAATTCAAAACAAAAGAGATTGCTTATCATATGTTTTGGTTTCACAATAGAAGAATTTTACTCCTTCATTAACCTTGCTTATCTGGAAGTTAAATGGTGATGAATCTGCTGAACGGTTTTGTTACAATGTTTACTCACTGAAAGTTTTGCCAAGCCTTAAACTTCAAAATAAAAGCCTCTTTACTTAAAGCTGCATATTCAGGCAATAGAGTTTTATTAACTGCAGGCAGATAAATTTTGAAATGGCCTCAAAACCAAATATTAACTTGAAGTCATCACCCTCTACTTCCAGGGGCACATCCTCAGTGCCTGGCACAAAGCTGCAGCCTCCGCTTCCTACGCCCCCTGCTGGGGATGTGTTAACGAAAGAATTTTTCCTGAGTAATCTAAGCGAGGCTCTTAATGCACAGACAATTAAAATGGAAGATAAATTTAGAGATAATAGAGAGGAGAGAAAAGAGGAAATAAAAGAAATGAAAGAAGAAATTAAAAGTGAAATAAAAGGACTTAAACAGGAGCTGTATGAGAAATTTGAGGCTAAGGTTGATAAAATTAGAGACGACATGCTGAGTCTTGTAACTGTATTAACAGAACATATTTCTGGAGTGGAAGATACTCTAGAGGTTCTTAATGATGCCAATGCTAACCTGACATTGAAAACAGAGGTGGTGGAACAAAAAGTGGAAAATGCTGAAAAAGAAATTATTATGATACAGTACCGACAAATGGAGTTCGCTTTAAGAGTAAGGGGGCTGCGTGAGGAGAAACAGGAGAACTTGAAACAGATCCTATCGGAAGCTTTTGACCACCTGATGGGAAGACCAGGGACCAACCAAGACTGGCAAATTGACAAAGCTTACCGCATTAACTCCTGGCTGGCAAAGCAGAAGCAGCTTCCTCGAGACATCGTTATATATTTTACTACAAGAGAGCTTAGAAATATGGTACTGCAAGCGTCTTATAACACTAAGCTTCAAATTGGCGGTCAAGACCTGGCTGTTTTGAAAGAGATACCACCTCAAATGTTAAGAGCCAGGAGGGACTACACTTTTTTGGTCGAAGAACTCAGAAATCGTCAGATACAGTATAGATGGGATGCACCATTTGGCATCATATTTACATTTGATAAGCAAAGGTACCGCCTCAACTCTGTATGGAAAGCCCGAGATTTTTATTATAATATATTGAAGGCCGGACACCCTGCACCATCTGGACCTAGAGAAAGACCACAAGAAGGACAGGATAGACAGCAAACTACACAACCACCAGACAAGATGGAGCATATCTCTTCTCTAGAAGTGCAAGGTGCTATGGAACCAAGACCTAGCCGCATGACTACTAGACGTATGGAGAAACAAGCTAAAAAGCAACAGCATCAACAATCATCGGCCATCGATCAAGGAACTACAATAACAAATCTGGAAGCAGTGGGAGGAGCTAGACCTAAGGTTAAACAGGCCGTGCAGGAAGCTCTAAAAATGCTTCAACCAACCAAAGATGACAACTAAGATTTTAACATGGAATGTCAACGGACTGAACTCTCCACAGAAGAGGAAGAAAATATTTCATTATCTCAAACAGTTTAAGAACGATGTAATTTGTTTGCAAGAAACTCATATCAAGTCAACTGATCAAAAATATTTGATCAACTCAAAACTTGGTCAACATTTTGCAGCTTCGGCTATGGAAAAGAAGAATGGTATAGTTGTATACTTAAGAAAAGATATGAAAGCTGAATTAATAGAAGCAGATCCCTTCGGAAGATATATTGCTTTAGACTTAATCTTAGAAGGGAAAAAGACATTACTTTTGGGAATTTATGCTCCAAATCAACAGCAAGATAGATTCTATAGAAATCTTCATGCTAAATTAGTACAGTGGGACTATAGTTCCTGTATACTATTGGGTGACTGGAATGGAGTGATAGACACTAAGAGAGATAAGAAGATTTCCCGCCTAAATACCAAGATGCGAGCAAAGTTACCCAAATCTTTCTTTGACATTATGGATGATTTTGAATTGAGAGATATTTGGCGAGAAAGAAATGCAGAGGAATATGACTTCACTTTCTTCTCGGACAGGCATCAATCCCTCTCAAGGATTGATTTTATTCTAACCACTAATGATTTGCTTTCTAGGGTCAAGAAAACAAAGATTGCAGCTAGGGTCCTTTCGGACCATAACCCAGTTTGGATGGAGTTGGGAAGGGTAGTGCAGGCAAGAAGGTCTTGGAGATTGAATGAAAACTTATTTAGATATGAAAAGTATATTAATGATTGTAAAAAATTACTATCTGAATATTTTGTTTTGAATATGAATAAGGGTACATCTATGGAATTTGTATGGGACGCAAGCAAAGCGTATATGAGAGGAGTTTTGATGAATATAAATAAAATACATAGAAATAAGCAAGGGTTAAAACGAACAGAACTGGAAGAGGAAATTAAGAGAAAAGAGCTGGAGTTAACAATGAACCCAGACGATATAAAGGTTAAGGAAGCTATTAACATATTAAAATCTCAATTTGACATGTTGATCTCTGACCAGGTAGCTACTAATTTATTATATGCAAAACACAATACTTTTTGTAATGCAAACAAACCTGGCAGATGGTTAGCTTATCAGATTAGGAAAAAAAGGAAAACTCGAAATATATCTAAACTGATTTATAGAGGGAAGGAGGTGTTTCAACAGGAAGAGATTCAAAAAGCTTTCTGGGAATTTTTTACAGAACTGTATAAAGGGGATAAAATTAATGGTTTAGACATAGACAAATATTAGACAAAGAGAAAATACCTTTAGTTAGAGAAGAACACAGGCAAAAATTGAATCAACCAATAACCTCGGGGGAAATCCTGCAGGTAATTAAGCAATTAAAGTCAGGGAAAGCACCAGGTACAGATGGCTTGACAGCGGTTTACTATAAAAACTTACAGTTAGAAATGGTAGAACCTCTTAGAGAATTATTTAATATGATTCAAACGGAAGGTAAAGTCCCTCCATCTTGGAAGACAGCGTTTATATCTTTGATACCCAAAGAAGATCAAGATACTACTCAACCCAAAAATTATAGACCTATTTCATTACTGAATGTAGATTATAAAATTTTTACTAAAATATTAGCAAATAGGTTAATGTTGGTCATTCAACAATTGATACATACGGACCAAACAGGTTTTATACAAGGGAGACAGATGAAAAGTAATGTTAGATTAATTATTAATGCATTAGAATATTTGGGAAAGAACAACCAGATCCCTGCTGCGTTTATATTTTTGGATGCTGAGAAGGCCTTTGATCGAGTTAACTGGCAATTTCTGCTGAAGATACTGCAAAAAATGCAGATAGGAGATAATTTTTTACAGTCAATTAAAGCAATATACCAACAGCAAACAGCACAAATCATAGTCAATGGAAGTTTAACAGACTCTTTTCAAATTGGAAAAGGTACAAGACAGGGCTGTCCTTTGTCCCCATTATTGTTTATTATAACTTTGGAAGTATTGTTGAATAAAATACGGGGCTTGGATGGTTTAAAAGGGATCAAGATTAGGCAGCAAGAATATAGAGTCCGCGCTTTTGCGGATGATTTGGTCATAATATTGGAACAACCGCAGGAATCCAGTATGGTTTTAATGAATACGATTAATCAATATGGTCAAGTGTCGGGCTTTAAAATAAACTTAGGAAAAACCAAAATATTAGCTATAAATATGAATATTAAACAAAAGGAAGAATTAGGAGTGATGCTAGGATGTGAGGTAGTTAAAAAAGTCAAATATCTTGGAGTTAACATTTTAACTTCAAATGGGAAATTATATAAGCATAATTATGAACCACTTTGGCATAGCATACAGACAGAGATGAAAAAATGGGAGAAATTGCACTTATCTTTGCTGGGTAGGATAGCGGCAGTGAAAATGAACATTTTACCAAAATTTTTATTTCTTTTCCAAATGTTACCTATACTTAAAAAAGATGCGAATCTTTTAGAATGGCAGAAGGGTATCAACAAATTTGTGTGGGCAGGAAAGAAGCCGAGGGTAAAGATGAAAATAATGCAAGATGTACGTGAGAGAGGAGGATTGAAACTACCTAATTTAAAACTATATTATGATGCAGTGGCATTTAACCAATGATAGAATATTGAATATTGAGGGACACGATCTGGTATTTGGTTGGCATGCTTACCTGTTATTCAACAAAAAATTGGATAAGAATTTTAAAAGTCATATTTTAAGAAATGCTTTATTGCGGGTTTGGAAGAAATACCAATATAAATTAAATGACAAGATACCCATGTGGGCAATTCCTAGACACGCAATTGAAAATATGAATACAGCACAAAAACAGGACAGAATTACTTACAGACAGCTTCTTACCTCGGAAAGGGGGGTATTACAATTAAAATCTTTAGAGGTATTAAAAGAGGAGAAGGTAGTTCAAACATGGTTCCAGTATGGGCAATTACAGGCTAGGTGGAAAATAGACCAAAAAATTGGTTTTATCCAAGTTGAGGATAATCTGTTTAAACAAATAAGAGATCAAAGCTTAATGCATATAAAGAGGATATATAATGTATTAATACAGATGGATTCGGAAACAGAATTAGTTAAAGATTGTATGATAAAATGGGCTCAAAATATTGAGGAACCAATAATGTTGGATACATGGGAAAGAATCTGGGTAAGAAATGTGAAATTTACACAAGCTCAAAATCTGAGAGAAAATTTTTACAAGATGTTCTATAGATGGCATTTAGATCCTAAAAAGTTGGCTTCTATGTATCCGAATGTACAGCCTAAATGTTGGAGGTGTGGTTCTCTCGATGCTACATATTATCATATATGGTGGACCTGCCAAAAGGTTAAGGCATTTTGGATAAAAATATGGTGGGTCATGCAAAATGTTTTTAAAAGAAGGATAAAGTTTATTCCTCAGTTATTTTTACTAGGTATATGTACTGACTTTACAGTGGTAGAGACCAATTTGATTCTGCACCTGATAACTGCAGCAAGAGTGTTGGTGGCGCAATATTGGAAGAAGGAAGACTTGCCTACAATCCAAGAATGGACATTGAAAGTAACAAACTTAGCCGAAATGGCTAAAATATCGGCATATCTCAAAGATCATTCAAATGAGATATATAAACGAGACTGGAAAAAATGGATTGACTATATACAAAATAAATACAGGACTAAGAAATTCCAGTTAGCCTATGCTTAAGATCAGAAATGATTTAAACTGTTAAAAGTCAGTTCAGTAAGAAGAAGCTAAGGTCAATCTAGAATGTTATTAATTTCTTTATTTCTTTTTTCTCAATAGATTTTAGACTGTGTTAGTTAAAAATCCATACCGCGTACGGGTTCTGGGAAGTCGGGGGGGGAGGAGGAGGGGGGGTGGGGGGGTGGAGGGAGGGGTACACACAACAAAAAAAAATTGTACTTCAATGTCTTAATGATTGACAAATGATGACATATTTGTGTTTTTTTTTAAAGAAAAATAAAAAAGTTCTGTTTTAAAAAAAGAAGCACCAAAGAATTTCATTTGGAGTGATGAGCTTTCATGTACAATGTCAACTTTGAACATCTTTTATGAATTAAAGTATATTTCAATTTTTCAATTTATTAGCATTTGTATGCCGCCCACTCCCTAGGGACTCTGGGCGGCTTACAGGCAAGACAAAACATATATTAAAAAAATTTAAAATAAAATACAAGTGTTAAAAATATCAACAACATGCATACAATTGGAGTGGGGCTGGATACTAATCAACAGCCCCAGGCCTCCCAGAACAGCCAGGTCTTCGTGGCTTTACGGAAGGCCGGAAGAGTGGTGAGGGTCCGGATCTCAATGGGGAGGTCGTTCCATAGGGCCGGAGCAGCTACAGAGAAGGCCCTCCCCCGGGGACCCGCCAACCGACATTGACCGGCCGACGGCACCCGGAGGAGGCCCAATCTATATATGGTCACCATTTCAATTTCCCTTAGCATTTTAATATGAGTTAATATGACCTATACTATGATGGGTTATATTAATAACAACCTTGGGCCAGTCATTCTCTCTCAACCTAAATTACCTTACAGGGTTGTTGTTGTTGTTGGCAAAATAGGTGGAGGAAGGTGTGTGGGACAAGGTCTTTGTAAAAATAACAAAGGTGGGATACAAACAAACAAATAATATTAAAGGGATTCTTTCATTCTGATTTCTGTGAGTTGTGATACCATGCTTAGTCCAAACAATAATTAATCAAGATCAACCATCTGAGAGAAATTATGCCGAGGGTAGAATGTACAAAGTTAGAATCCTGTTCTTTTGATATAAATTGAGAAATGTTCTGCTGATGAAAAGATAAGCCAGAAAACCAGGTATATCAGTTTCACAGTAAAATAACTTCTATAATACCACTAGTTAAGAGTTAAATAGTAAATATAATCAGCCATCAGAAAGTTGAACCATCAATCTGTTGAGCGCTTGTATGAACAAAAGATTTTAGCCAGCAGCTCAAAAATATTTCCTGATCAACTTGTAGAGCAGGAATGTCAAATTCACAGCCTGCAGGCTGGATGTGTCACATGCTGGCCATGCCCAGCCCCGGTTTCCCCCGAAAGGGGGAGGGGAAATCATGATATGTCATGTGACAACAAGGTGATGCCGCAAGTTTGATACCCCTGTTGTAGAGTGATAGACCATTAAGAAGACCAAATCCCTAGTAGCAAGAAGGATTCGATGTGTCAAAGAAATCATGCAGAATAACTTTCTCTGTGGCATTTATGATGTGGGATGAAAATAAATGTGTATTTATATTATTGATGTTTGAGGAAACAACAATATTTATTTATTAGAATCCAACTTCTAGTTACCGTAATTTTAGAATTACTTTGTAACTGAGCTGCTACAAAATTGTAATTTAAGCCTGGTAAAGATTAGAATAAAAAAAAACTATTTGCTTTTGGAAGAAGAAATTGATGTAAAGGATTAGGAAGTGCAATCAATTCTGTGCTTTTATTAAGGATTAACATATTTCCAACCATCATTTCTCCTTCTCCTTCTCTATACTACTTTCGGTTTTAATTCATCACTAACCATGATTAGTAATGAATTAAATTTTACTGATATTCCTAAACTGATAGCTACACTCTGTGTCTTTTAAATTTAGTCTCTCAATTTATTATTCCCATTTCCTCATACTTTCCAGGGACAGATAACTCTTTGTTTCTTTTCTTTCTTAATAATGAAATTAAGGATTTAAAATGAAAAGGGGTGGTTTTGTTTATGAAATAGGTTTTCTGGAGACCTGAAATTCCCTATGCTCTCTTCATGAATGTGGCAATAACAGTTGGAAAGAGAGTTTGAACAGGTGGGGGGAGGTATTGGAATAGTATGTGCATGCTGAAGTAAGAAATTTTGACGTATTCTGAAAAGTAACTCACACTTTTTTATATAGAGGATCAGGGGTGGGTTTCTCGCTCCGTTCCAACCGGTTCGGTTGGAACGGGGCCGGCGGCGTCCTCGTGCACGCGCGCAGTGCACGCATGCGTACTAGTGCCTGTGTGATGCTCCAGCTGCTCCTGGAGGATCGCGCAGGCGCTGAATGCATTCTGCACATGCATGGAAGCGCAGAACTCGTCAAAACCGGGTAAGAAACGCGGGCGGGTGGGTGGATCCTTCGGCGTTCCCAGAAGTTACTTACTTCCGGGTTCGGCGACCAACCGGTTTCGCGGGGACCGCCGCGAACCACCTGAAACCCACCCCTGTAGAGGATAGATAGTTTGTGACCACAAATAAAGTTCACCAACTTTAACTTCCCATGTTGGAATATCCATAAAAGAGATGTAACATCCAATATAACTATCTTCACTATAATGGAAACTAAAGTCACTAATATTATTTTCTATCTGATTGTTTGTCTAGTGTTGATTTCCACTTATCTGATCTGTGTTCCAATATTTTTCTTTCCTTCCTAGGTTTTTTATTATTTCCTCTGAATGGTGTGTAAATCTGGTTTGCCTCTATGTATGTACCTATCGGTGATTTCTCTAAATGCCAAGCTGTCTGAAACACCTTAGTGTATTTGCATGTGGCTTGATTAATAAACAGAGAAACAAAACATAAAGAAAATTAAATGTTCTGAGAATAACTAGAAAAAACATGCTTCTTTGAAAGCAAATAAAACTTCCTAATAATTAGAAAATAAAGTTTAACATAGAATAATTTATTTAAAGATTTCAATAACTAACTGCATCAGAATAAAAAATTCCTGAAATCAACAGATTTCTTTGATTTCCTTCTCCTTCTATTCTTTAACTCAAACTGATCCCCCCGTCATTAATTGTTAAAATCAATAAAATAATATTCAATTTGTGAACAACTCAGTAATTACCTTGATTGCAGATTTCATAAATCTGCCTTTCAAAATTTCGAGCAATAAACCAGAAACTTGACAAAAGTTGAACTACTCACAAGATGTCTAGATATCTGCTCCCCCACTCCTCAAAAAAAACCAGCACTAATTGAGCAATATCAATATTTTTTTAAATCATTTTGTATGCGAGTTTTGATTTCTATGATAGAAATATAAAGTTATATTTCAATGCACTTTCCCATTAGTGAAACCAAAACATTGATAAAGTAAACAAATCATCCATCATTTCTACCAAGCTATGCATATATTGCTTTAAAATATGATCGAGACGAAAGATGTATGTTGCTTTTGGATATGTTTACGTGCAATGAATAATGCATGAATGCACACATTTCCAAACCATATTTTTTTAACTTAACAGTTGCACCACTTAGTCACTTGAATGTCCTAAGATGAAAGGCAAGTACTATCTCCAAGAAAACAACAGTAGATTTTAATTCATTTACATAAGTCCAGAGACAATGTGAAATTGGCAATATTAATAATATTATAAATTATAATAGTAATCATAAATCTGCTAGCAGTCCACTTTATTCCTCCTTTTATTTTATTGTTTTATCTGTATATAAAATACACAGAAAAATAGAAATGGGAAATTAGGGGAAGGAAAAAGAGAGAGGAAAGGAAAATGTAAGGGGAAAAAAGAAAAAATCGTGTTAACTTCTGACTTTTTTTTAGCACAGTACAAGATAAAAACACTCAACTTTTTGCTTTTACACATTAGTATATAACTAGCCATTTCCATAATGACAAATCTATCTAATTGGCAAAACCAAAGTCAAAGTTTCATTTTTTTATCCCAAGCACAAAATCCAGAAGTGATCTCCAAATGAAAAAATGTACTTAAATCAGATGTGGGTTCCTACCAGTTCGTACCTATTCGGTAGAACCAGTTCATCAAATCTACCGAACCGGTTAGAAGAGGTCCTACTCTGTGGGTGTGGCCTCCTTTGTGGGAGTGGCTTGCTGCCCATGTGACTGGATGGGAGTGGCTTGCCGCCCATGTGACCGGATATGAAGATGCCAACGACACTTGTCAGAACCACCTTAAATTACCTCACACCCAGCACTGGCATGCATAAGAATATGATGCAAACTTGTTTTTTAAAAGGCATCTTTGGTTTGCGTTAAAACAACGTCAACACACGCAAATGTTCTGATTGCACCACAAAGGCAGTAGTCATCCTTACCTTTCACAGAGACACTGAGTTTTATAAATATGAGCATGATAGTGTAGAATAATCATATCCAAGGACCAGTGGTGGGTTTCAAAATTTTTTGGAACCTCTTCTGTAGGTGTGGCCTGCTTTCTGGGTCCACTGGTGGAACCTCTTCTAACTGGTTCGGTAGATTTGACGAACCGGTTCTACCGAATAGGTGTGAATTGGTAGGAACCCACTTCTGCTACCGGTTCACACGAGTTCGGGCAAACCGGTAGTGGAAATTGCAACTGGGTTGCTGAACCAGTAGGGACGGCAGGCTCACCCCTAAACTGGTTCCCGAGTCACTGTGGCATGTTTTTTTAGCATTTTGAATGTTCTGCACATGCGCCGACCAATTTATGGGCAACTGCGCACGCACACTCATGAATCGACAGTAATGCAACCCACCCCTACTGCACAGCAACATCTCTACATGTTAACATTGTTACTGAAGTGAGGTTGATAACAGCACTTCCTAAAATTAAATGTTCTTTGGTAAAATATTAACAAACAAATGGCAAAAAAGTCTCACAGAACTTGTCCTATGCAGAAAATTAAACTCATGGCTTTGAATAATACTAAGATTTGGAAATAAGCAATTTTTCATTTCTTATTTATAAATTAATATTAGTTACATTTCAGTAAATACACTCCATACCTTCTGAATTACTGCTGCTATTTCCATCCATCAAACTCGGTTGGAATAAACTATGATGTTTTCCTTTCTCTAGTTTTTGGCATACGAAGCATTTTTGGTAGAGTGGACTCAGGTATACCTGCAAATCCATTTGGAGGAATATATCATCCATAGTAAGACTATGACGTTGAAAAAAAAGCAGGTTCTGTAGATGTGACCAGGGCACAGTCATATCAGAGATGAGTTTGAGCCAGCTGGGCTTGAAGAAATGAACAGGATTCACATTGTTGTGAGCTCAGCCAGTGGTGAGTTTCAAAAATTTTTAGAACCTATTCTGTAGGTGTGGCCTGTTTTGTGGGAGTGGCTCTGCAGTCATGTGACTGGATGGGAGTGGCTTAGCAGTCATGTGGCCGGGTGGGCATGGCCAAGTTGGAAAATGTGGTGAAACTCTCTTAACAATGCTCTTGCTTAGCAACCAAAATTTTGGGCTCAATTGTGATCATAAGTTCTCTTTCTTTCTTTCTTTCTTTCTTTCTTTCTTTCTTTCTTTCTTTCTTTCTTTCCTCCTTCCTTCCTTCCTTCCTTCCTTCTTTTTTTCTTGTGTCCCTCTCCCCTACTTATTTTCTTTCTTTCCCTTCCTTCCTTCCTTCCTTCCTTCCTTCCTTCCTTCTTTCTTGTCTGTCTCTCTCCAACTTTCTTTCTTTCTCTTTCTCATTCTTTCTCTCTCTCGCTCTCTCTCATACACACACACACACCTTTCCCTCATGTCTGCCACTGACAGCTCTCAAAGAGAAGGAAGTATTCCTGCCTTGGGAAGGGGTTGGACTAGATTACCTCCATGTTCCCTTGCATCCCTCTACATTCTCTCTCCCATTTACAAACAGCCTCATTCACTTTAAGATTGATCGCAAACTCCACTTACCCTACACGCACCCTGGTCCCACCCGAGGAGGCGAGCTGTGGGGTGGAGGAAAGGGGGGAGTCTGTGGCTCCACGTCTCTCAATCTTATTCCCTGGCTTGGGCTCACTCCCCCTCAGGCTGGCCGCACCCCCTCTGAGTGTCTGCCCACCAAGTGGTGGCTGGGTGGGTGCCGGGTGAGCCCCACTGCCCTGGCCAAGTGGCGCCCATGCCCGCCGCTTACCTTGAAGGTGATGTCATGGAACTTGCCACTGCTGCTGAGGGAGAACCAGCTGGGCAGTGCCCCCCCATTGACTGCCCCCTTCTGGGCTGCGCCTACTCCCCTGCCCAGCATGCCCAATGAGGCAGCAGCAGTTGCACCTTGCTGGACGATGGGCAGGGCAGAGGAGGGCGCGGCGCTGGACTGGTACATGCATACTGGACCGGACTGGCAGAAACCAACCCCTGAGCTCAGCCATCTGATCTCAATCGACTAAAACTCCTGGAATGTGACATATGGTGAGTGCAAGTGGAGATTAATTCTTCCTTGAGTGAGTAAGTTGTTCAAACCCATCAGGGTTTCTGATTTTTTTTTTCACATACACTTCACTGGAATTACTACTGAATATCAATCATGTCTCATCTACCATGCCTTATTTTTCTTGAACAGAACTAGAATCCAAAAACTGGAGAAAGAATTAGGTAAATCTTTATCAAAGAAAAAAAACTTCGACATTGCTTCTTGCTGGATTATACTTGCCAACCCAAAACATTTAGTCTATACAAAACACCAGACAAACTTGTGTTAACCGTATCTGCTTCTGCTTCTTCTTTTAAATAAGATGTGACTAAGGATACAAATTCTTCTCCTTTCCACTGGCAAAACTTTAGCACTTTAATAAGTGATATTTCAGCAAGTATTTTCTACCTTATGGCTAAATACACTCGTTCTTTTTTTTTTTAATCTCTTGCCTACTTCTGCTCTTCACCTTATTCCAATTGCAAAATTCAATTACCCCTCTTTTAAATCTGTAAGAGCAAAATACACTCATGATATAAATGCATGCTATAAAACATCTGTCGGCACAAAGTGCAAACCGGAGGGAAATTGAAATAAGTTGGATTGTTTTCCCAGCTCTTGTTTATCTGTTTGGTTTATTTTTGTGGCTACATTAACCTTTTAGTCATTTACTCCCTTGCACTCCCATCTCTGCAATGACGCCAATCCACGGGCTCTGTATGGCTGGGTCACTAGCAATCTATTCCAAAGTATTTTTAATAAGGGCACCCCTTTTTTTACAAACTAATATAGATCCAGATCCTATGAACGGATGACTCCATGCAAATAGAAGTGGGGTGATACTTCCTTGCCAAACAAACACATTTCCCAACGAATGATCAGAGATATTTTCTTAGAAAACTCACAAAACACAGCAGATGATCCATAAATCACCCATGCTTTTAGAAGGAATGTGTTTTAAATAAAATTGCAAAGACACCGTGTGTGTAGCCCAGATGGAAACAAAAGCCTTAGTGGTCTTGGCACATTTCTTGCGAGGAAAAAAGCATGTGCTATTTCAGAAAATCAAAGCAAAGGAAAACATTGACAACAATTCTGTCATCTAATGCATTATTATGGAGTTTATGGACTTTAGATATTATTTTCTCCGTAAAGTTAAGAATTTGATGTGATCTTTTCTGTTTAGGTATATTATCAGAATAGCTGCAAACAATTTTCTGCATCTTATTATGTACAGGGTTGACATACTATTAGAGAAATGTGCAGCTGTCTTACTCTGCTATTCATTCCCTCATTACTATTTTATAAATATATGATTAACAGTTATTGTGGCTGCCTAATTCACATTTACTGCAAATATCCACCCCGCAAATGAATGCTCAAAGCAAAGAGATGTGGTTTTAGAGTAATTTAAATTTTACAGTTCAATTTACCCTGTTTTTTAATTTGCTATATAATGACCCTATTAGAATAAAACACATCTGGAAGTTCTTTGGGGAACATTTAATTTTCTGTGGCTTCAGTACCAACAGAATTTGTACCATAAAGGCCACAGATGCTTTGAAGACTTTACAAATTTCTACCTTTTATGCCAAGGAGATAGTTAATTGTACAGATGAGACACTTCTGAGAAACACACAACAAGAAGGAAGGACTTACGTACCTAGATAGAAAGGACTTTAACTCCAGAGCAATTTTATAACGTAGACTATTCCATTTCTGCCTTATTTACTTACTACTGTATAAGCAGCTGTTTCTGCCAGTGGAAAATTGGAAACTGTTTCCTATAGCTGGCAATAATTATGGTCATTAGCTGTACTATCAGCTTCTTATATTGATTAATAGGCTTGGGCAAAGCATTCAAATGAGCTACTTTACAATATGCTGAAGTGCAAATGAAACTCTCTTTACAGTGCTTTGCCTACACTATGGATTAATACTTTTGGTTTTATCACCGATTTCTTTGCCTTTAGAATGCATCTTTAATCTAGAGCAACCTAATCGGAAATAAATTCTTCCAGAATCTATTGCCTACAATTCTCAGAATCCTTGACCACATGTTATGCTGCTTGGACGTGTATGTAAGTGTGTGTGTGTGTGTGTGTGTGTGTGTGTGTGTGTGTGTGTTGTATTTGTGCTGATAAATAAATAAAGGGAGACTAGTATAGATCTATTTCAAGCTATTTAGCTCTCATCAGCTAGCCATACCCTTACTGGGATTATTTATTTATCAGCACAAATACAACACAAATGTAACAAAGGCAACAGTAAAAATATTGGCTTTCTGTCTGGATGGTCTCTTGTGATGAGCCGATAGACAGAGAAAGCAGTATGCCTCCTCCCATATTTGGGCATACCAGGGGTTGTGACACTAAATACATACCTATTTCCCTGGCTCAGCTGATAAGGGAGGAGAACCTTGTGGCTTGGTGGTTAACACGGCTGCCTAATATGTAATACAGCACAGTAAGGGTACAAATCCCAGTAAGGGTATGGCTAGCTGATGAGAGCTAAATAGCTTGAAATAGATCTATACTAGTCTCAGTATGCCTCCTCCCATATTTGGGCATACCAGGGGTTGTGACACTACATACATACATACATACATACATACATGATTAATTTGGGCTTTCCAAACACTGAGACAGCTCTCAAGGCATCTGAAAAAATCCTGAACAAGTAGAATGCACAATTATTTTGAATAACTGTTTGCACTATGATATCCATGCTCAGAATGATTTTTTTAAAAATCATAAAAACAGTGGTGCACCGGTGGTGGGATTCAAATTTTTTTACTACCGATTCTGTGGGTGTGGCTTGATGGGTATGGCTTGGTGGATGTGGCAGGGGAAGATACTGTAAAATCTCCATTCCCTCCCCACTCCAGGGGAAGGTTACTGCAAAATCCCCATTTCCTCCAGATCAGGTGGGACTCAGGAGGCAGGGAATAGATGGGGTCGGGGCCAGTCAGACGTGGTATTTACCGGTTCTGCGGACTACTCAACATTTTCGCTACCGGTTCTCCAGAACTGGCCAGAACCTGCTGAATACCACCTATGTGGGGAACTATTGCAACACAAACAGTATCCATTTCATATATGTGCTCAACCTCACCTACAAATGGGGACATGTAGTCCTTTGACTCACAGGTGTCAAATTCATGATGCCATGTTGCCATCACTTGTTGTTTTTCCCTTTACGGAGCTGAGGTGGCATGGCCTGCATGTTATACATCCGGTCCATGGGCCATCAGTTTGACACCTCTCCCTTGAGTTAAAGATACAATTAAGCTGAAACTTAAGGTGGCGCAGTGGTTAAATGCAGCAC